>NW_009233092.1:24083-24680 GCF_000690835.1 Fulmarus glacialis | reverse complement strand
TAGAATCATATATAAATCTCCTTTAACATGTTTCCAGACAAGTTGTTTAGTTTATATATATGCAACAGCACTAACATTTTTGTGCGTTTAATTTTTTGAAAGAATTTTACCCCAAAGTCCCATTCAATGCATATTTGTTGTCAATTGGGCTAATTTGGTAGCCTTTTCAGAAATATTTGGTATTGAATTCCATATAAAATAAAATACATGTAAAAGCAGGAAATATATTTCAAAGTGCTCATAATTTTTTTTTTAATTAAAAGTAGACTATTAAACAAAATTTGAACTTCAGAGACGGCAAAATATTGGAAAGGAAGGAAATATAAAATCTGTTCTTCTGTCATTACATGTTATAATTCTTACTTGCTAATCATAAAGAGAGGAATGGTTTCCCACTGCTGTCATGAGCTAGAAGGTAGTCTTCTGTTACTATGCTGTCATAAAATTGTTGTATAAGCTTGTGCAGTCACATCCCTTTTTTGTGATTCGGTTTCCCCCATTTATACATTTGGCATGGTGCTTCCTTTTCCCATCTGAGTTTTGAGAGCTTAGCAATACTTGTAAAAACCTTTAGCATCCTTGGCTGGAAAAGTGCTA
>NW_009233092.1:6102-24024 GCF_000690835.1 Fulmarus glacialis | reverse complement strand
AGTTTATATATTTATATATTTAAACACCAACAGTATAAGTCGTGCTGAAGACAAAGAGAAAAATTACGTCTTTTGTATTTAAGGAGCTTGCAGCTTAATTAGATGTAGAATACAGTATACAATGAAATGCTTATGCCACAGTTTATTACCAGTGCTACCACTGAGAAGAACTGTCCTGCCTGTCACCAGCAGTCTTTTCTCATCCCTTAAATGCCTCCTATGTCGTTCCAGCACAGACAGATCTGAGGCCACATTGTTATCTGCATAAGGGAACTGGTATAGCTAAAAATTGTTAGTCTTAGCCAAGATCGTGCCCTAATCCAGTTAATTTTATAGACACACGCGTTCTTGTGCCGACATCATGCAGGGGATAGAAATGAGCGTCTGGGCATATAGAGAAAGCAGGATCACTTCTTTTGGCAGTGAGGCCAGTCCATGTCATATTGAAGAGGGTCTACACTGTTAGCAGATGTGAATATAGAAAGGTCTCTTTATTCTAGATAGGACAGAAAATGTTGTCTGTAGTTGCAGCCTCCAGCTTTTGGGGACGTAAAAATGAAAACATGGTAAGTGCATGCCTAAGTAAAAGGCTATTTCAGAAGTCTCAGTGAAAACAATTGAGCAGTTCCTCAGACAGATATAGAAGAAAACTGCAGTTTTGCCCATCTTTGAAGTATTTTTGCATTAATTTGCTGAGAAGGTCTAATTCCTGTAGACTTTAGAATGGAAATTTGATAGTTAGCACTTGAGTAATCTTTGTCCTCAGCCAACATATGAAAATTACAAATCAGGCCAAGCACTTGGCTCCAGGCACCATGGCCCAGAATGGCCTTCTTGCCTTTCTCCTGAATTGTCATTCTCTGAATGAGAGGGGTAAAGTTTGAAAGGAGAATGAAGCAGGAACTTGAGATGGGATTGGTGATGAGGATGGAGGGGTAGAAAGTAGGAGTAGAACCTGGGAAAAGGAAGGAAGTAATGCACTAGGCAGGATTGAGCAAAACTTCTCTTTTTTTTTTTTTAATCTATTCTTTTTTCTGTTTGGCTATTGGCTGTGAACCACTTGGTTATGTGTGATTCTCCTTCCTGCAGTAGTGGCATATTCACCTGGAAGATAGCAATTGCCTTTGACGGTCAATTACTCAGCAGTAAGAATAGTGCAAAAATCTCTATTCTAGTGATGGTTCAAGTCCGTGGTCACAAAATGCCTTTTTGTTAGCAAACTTTTTATATCAAAATGACGTTTCAATTGAGAGGAGCATTAGAGAACATTCAGATTGCAAAGTCAAGTCCATAGAAGTTAGGAAATGCCAGAATTATTATTGCTTCTGATAACTTAATTCACTTACATCATACATTATGGTCATCTTTCTTTATATGGTCATGAACAATTCCTGTTGCAGAATATTTAGTTTTCCCATGTTGTTCCAGTGAAATGTACATATAAGTATGGATATTACATGCTCAAACACACAAACTACACATACTTCTGATTGGATACTGTATTAATCAGTTCTATTGCCTATAGCCAGGCCCTGCTGCTCTAGACAGTTTATAAAAATAAAGAAAACTGTTAGCTGTCCAGAAAGCTTTCATTTATTTTCCTGGTCTCTTGGTACAGAGGAAGTAGAGCAAAAAGTGACATTAAATCACCTTTTATGGTCTCTGTTCTGAAATAATTCTTCAGTCTCTTCAGCCTGTAGCATGTGTTAGAGCAGCCTCAGCGAGCTCTGCTCTAGCCTAAGTTGGCTGCCTATAGCCTTCACAGAGCTGGTCCAGAAGCTGAGATTAGTGGGGTGCATGTCACAATATCAAATCCAGCCCCCCTTTGTGCATATATTTATTAACTGCCCATTAAACCTGGGGCATTTCTTTGGAATCAAACAGTGGCTGGGATTTTGGTAAGGCCAGTTATTAATTCTGAGGAAATGCCCTGAATTTTGCATTACCAAAAATAGGACTGTGGATTTTGTGCATGTGTGTTGTCATCTCAATGCGTTCAGCCGCACTGCACACTGACGAGCTGTGTCACTTCAGGTTTTGCAGTGTTCAGTTGAATTTAGAAGGTTCTGGGTCTAAATTTCTAAATGTTTCCCCTTCAAGAAGCAACTGCATGTGTCTCTCGCGTAGGTCTCTTTCTGCAGGGTTAGACATTAGACAAAAAAGGTTTGGTTTTCAACACATGAATAACTTTGCATCAGAGCCACTTACCAAGTGCCATCGTGTAGGCTGTGGCAACCAAAGCATCTTAACACATGTAACTCTAGAATGAGAATTTTCCTCTTAAATTTTTCCTGAAGTTGCAGAGGATTTTGTTTTAGCTTATATGACATCTCCTGCCTGCCTTCTTTTCCTTGTACTCACAGAATGCGTGATAGAGGAAAAGAAGTTCTTCCGAGCCTTGTTACACAGATCACTTCACCAGAAGCATGAAATGTCACTCACTTAATTCTTCATTTAGCACTGAGGAACATTTTGGTGTTAAAGGATGAAATAATACCATAACCCAGCTCTCAATGATCCCTGGGAGTTACGGAACCAAAACATGGCACTGAAAATTCACTAAAGATTGATCCTTTACAAAACATGACATCAGTGCTAACCTTGGGAATTAAGAGAAGAATAGACTTCCCTTTGAAGAAAGGCCTCATCAGCAATAGAGACGGGAAGTGGAAACCTGAGCAGATTACTTGTGTGTCATTCTTCTAATATATTTAATATTTTATCCGTAGTAGAGATTAGTGTCATGTTTCTTGCCTGGCAACTTAATGTGCACGGCCAAGTCTGCTATCCCTCCAAGTTCATAGAACTTATTCACGCACATGAAAAGACTGTACGGGTCAAAATGAAACATTGCACCATTGATATTTCATACAGGGGGAGTGTATACGCGCAGTTTGACTCAACACACACATCTTAAGGTTGCAATCTTGCAGATCTGGTGTGTGTGAAGCTTTGACCGAAGTTGGTGAGAAGCACCTATTTCAGACTCCAGGTGCAGCCTTGAATATGTCGAGTTGCCAGGACAGGCCACAAGCGGTGAGAGGAGAGCGCTGCAGAGCCCCTCTCCTCCTCTGTGGATGCTGAGCCATCTTTCTTTCATGCCTCTTTGTTCAAATATCCAAAACCCAAAGAAAACCAGACAGAAACACCACCACCACCCCAAGCATGAGATGGGAGTAACAGGAGGAGAGAGAGAGAAGAAAAAGTGACAAAATCAGACCTACCTTTCTGGGAAGTTAATGGCTGTAGAAAAAATTCTCTCTGACGGTGATGGAATAGTAATTAAATCTAGGTTTTTTTAAGAGACACTGCCAGTAATGTTTTCAATTCCTTCTTTAAAAAAAACCCCTTAGTTAGAAAATCTCAGAAAATCTCTCTTGGTATTCCCTCATCCTGGCTCTCAGCCTATGTTAGTGATGAAACATAAAACTCTCCCTATAGAGAATGAGAAAATCTTGAGTCACAGCTTTTTTGGTGCAATTTGAGGTAACCTAAGTGAAGTAAAAAGAATTGTCTCAGAACATAATTCATTCTGTTCTTTTTCATTTACAAGCACAACACCTTTTCCTTCCAGTTTCATTTTTAAAGGTGACCTAAATACTTGACAGTGTTTTTTTTAAGTCACTCAGCTGGGGTTTCTTACATACTATTACTGGCAAGAGACAGCCTCATCAGCATTCCCGAAGTGGAGTTGTGCTTACATCCAGAAATGAGAAGGGTTAAGAAAGTGGGTAGCTCATCACTTCAGGCAAAAAAAAGCAGGGTAAAGGGGGAATGTTAAAGAAGACAGGCTATGGGGTAGCAGTTGTTAAGAGAAGCTATGGTAATAAGTGTTTGCTGTAACATTTTGCCTTGGGAGGACAGAGGGAGTGTTTGGGAGGACAGATGTCAGTGTTTCTGATGTCCTGCCTGGTTTTCCTGTTTCACGTCCTAAAAAGGGTTTGACCGTTTGGAATCCCCTTAGACATAGTTTGTGCTGTAAACTTTGCATTCAACTAGAATGTAGATCTCAAAGGTCAAAGTTCACTTTTTGCCTTCTCTCTCTCTCTTTTTCTTTCACCCACACCCCTTCCCCTCAATTTTATAGGGTGATATCCATGAGGATTTTTGCAGTGTTTGCAGAAAAAGCGGGCAGTTGCTGATGTGTGACACATGTTCACGTGTTTATCACCTGGACTGTCTGGACCCGCCTCTGAAAACCATTCCCAAGGGCATGTGGATCTGTCCCAAATGTCAAGACCAGGTATTGTTTGACTGACAGGGAGAATTATACACAATGCACTATACAGACTTTTTCCGCGTTAAAGAAAATAACCAGATCACTTGGCTTACTTAGATCGAGACAGTCTGACACTGAACAAATCTGTTTAATCTGTAATAAGGCTTGTGTGAATTTGATCGAATTACCTCTGTTGGGATGCATGCAGATACAAAACTGTTAAGTCTTGCTCCCAGATTTGGGGTCCTTATTTGTTACCCTTGTTTTTACTCTTTTTCTGGGCCAAAGCACACAAACTTTTGGGAAAGGTTCTCTATGACCCATAGAAATTTTCCTGCTCATTGTTTCTTCAAAAGTTATTAGTATATTATTCTGGACAAATAAATAAAATATTTGAACAAGCCTACCTCAATAGACAGAGCAAATATAAGCCCCTCTTTACTCAGGTAAATCAAATATCAGAGAGGTTGTCTTCAGCGATCTCTTTAATAATATCATCCAGCATCAGTATAATGAGGATAAGTGAACGATTTGGTTCTTCTTCCTTCCAGATCCCTTTCTGAAAGTACACAATTGAAGTGAACAGATGATATGTTAATATTTTGTTTATAATTGCATTGAGATTACAGACAAAGAAGTAAACTATTGTATTCCTAACCCTTACATGGAACTCCAGAAATTGCAAAGGATTGCTGATAATCAGCAGCCTGAAGCTGTTAGCATTCTGTCTGATTGAGCATATTGCTTTGTCGCCCACGTGACCTTCAGTTAGCCAGATGGTAACATAGGAAGACAGCCTGTTCAGAATATGCTGTTCAGAAGAATGAAAATGCAAAACTCAAATGACTTGGTCAGTAGTTGCAAGTGAGGAGGGGGTGTTACCACTTCCCTACTCCCACTCTTGCCTATTCTCACCTTATCCCTCCTCTTCATACTTGTGTGATAGTTTCCCACAAAATTAGGGGGAAAAAAATGTGAGTTATTTCACTGTAAAGTGACCGAGTCCTCTATCTTCTGAGACGCCCCTCTGATTCACTTATTAAAAAGACACAATACGTGTCTTTCCTCTCAAAATAGAGTTTGTTAGGAAGGAATATGTAGGAAGGATCTGAAAGACATAAATGGTGCTTACCCTTATAAAGAGGGTTTGACAACTCTATTAGGATTCTGTTAAGAAGGGGAGATAGGACCGTTTCATGTTTTATTAGCCAGGAAGCGTGATGTTTGAATATATGGTGTGGAGACTGCTCTGTGCCATGAAAAGTTTTCTCCCAAAACAACTAAGATCAGCAATTTGTCTGAACCATGAAATAATGTTTATATTCCCTGGCAAGTTTGAGTTCAGACATACTATCCTTTAATTCCTCTTTTAAGTTGTTCAGTTTTATTAGTAGAGTTTATTTGTGGCTATGGAGGGAATTTGAGAAAATGCTGACATTTGTAAGAAAAAGGCCTGCTTTGTGGGAGCCACAGTACAGTTGTGAATAATTCCCTCTGTTAAATTTCAGAACAGGTCTGCGAAGCTTCATGTTAACAGGGCTGAGACTAATGATAGCTATAAAAGAAAATCCTTAGTCTTTCCCTGTTCCTCTCTCTCCTTTTTGCTTTCCTAGAGGTAGATTGTGTACCAGCTAAACCTCTAAATGCTTTTCTTTTAGATGCTAAAGAAGGAAGAAGCAATCCCATGGCCAGGAACTTTAGCAATTGTTCATTCATATATTGCATATAAAGCAGGTAGGAAAATGGGGAACAACACTTTCCTTTCACTTTTAATAATGGAAAATGTTATTTTGGGAATGGCATAGAATGGTACTTCATTTACAAAAGGAAATTAAATTGGAGGAACCTTAAATCACTAATGAAGTGAAAATAGCAGTCTAAATATTTGTTAAGCCTTCTGTCATGCTCTTGTGTATGTAGGTGAAATTTAGGTGTGATTTAGTGCACAAGTTGTTGAATTGACTTTAAACACAATTACCCTCTTTACATGAACCAGTTTAGAGCCTCTGTCCACTGTTGTAACAGGAATATTTTAAATATTCTGCTTAATACTCTGTTTTGTAGCAAAAGAAGAGGAAAAACAGAAACTACTTAAATGGAGTTCAGATTTAAAACAGGAAAGAGAACAACTAGAGCAGAAGGTCAAACAGCTCAGCAATTCTATAACAGTGAGTATTGCCCTCCCAAATAGCTCTGCACCTGTGTTCTGGTGCCAGAATGCAGAGAGAAAACTATAGAGTGACTCCATGTACTAGACCTGTCTTCCACTGGATTTACTGAGAACTGAGTGGGCACTTTCCTGTGCTTTTTTAGGACTTTGGGGAGCAGGAAAGAAATACAGGCAACGTATACTTAAATGGAGTCACTTATACGTGATCCATATTGTATATTGTAGATGTGTGGTGAGCTATAATATCAGCAGGTGACAAACACGACCCAGAGCATTATTGTCTGTGGGCAGTAGATTAAGTCAAATTCTCCAGTGGAACTATGATCAAGCCATTGTTTATAGTTTCATTGGAACTGTCCAAAAAAGACACATTAGGTATAAATTTTGTGGTGTTTTTATGATGCCGTGAGCTGCATGTGAAAATGGTAAAGTTGAAAACAACAGTGTCTGGAGATCAGCATAGATAAAAGGTTTAAAAAATGTGGGAAGGTTGCCATCTTCATGTAAGAACCTGCATGTTACAGACATAGCTACCATCTCCTCCTTGTTGAGAGTTTCAAATACAGATATAAGCCGTTTTTCACCCTTGAAACATCATTTGTGGGCTTTTTTTTTTAAAGTTATTTTACCCTGACTCTTAACTGATGAGCTAGCTAGGTTACTACCGCTTCTAAGAGAAAGAAGTGGCCACAAAATAAGATTTTCCAGTGAGGAAGGGCTTGGTTTTCTTTTCAAGTGCCCCTTTATTTATTGAGAGGAGGAAGTGATGTTTTTGCTAAAATGTATGTGAAAGCAAAGGCTGTATCCCATTAGCAGCACGCAGACACGCTGTCAGCAGTCAGCTGCAGTAGGATGCCTGAGTTTGCAGATCTGAGCTAAAGAAATTTCAGCAATGCAATACTAATAGAAAAATAACAAGAACATGTATTTGGAGGTTTCCCTTCAAAAGGAAGACAAAAGGATGGAGCTGTCTGTGTGGATTTGCAAAACACCTTGGGCCATACCAGGTGCCAGCTATGTACTGGCAATTTAATTCCTCAGCCTGCAAATACGAATTCTCCTGTGAGCACAGCCCTGAGACTCTTTTCCTTCTCGGCTGGGAAGGTGAAATTGTAGCTGCAATCTTTTCTGCATACTTACATTTAGATCTGTGAACATCATATTCTTTCTCTTACCTTCTTTCATTCATAAGCTTGAACTTACTACTGCTTTTCTGTTTTGCTGCAGAAATGCATGGAAATGAAGAATACCATCCTTGCAAAACAGAAGGAGATGCACAGCTCCTTGGAGAAGGTAAAACAGCTGATCCGCCTCATCCAAGGCATCGACCTTTCAAAACCCATAAACTCTGAGGTCAATTCAGTAGCCATCTCCAATGGCATGGACTCCACTAACAATACTAATGCTGCCACCTCCACCTTAGCCCCCTCCCCTTCCCAGAGCTGCATGGTGAACTGTAACAAGGGCGATGAGACTAAATAACACAGTGAAGTTAAGAAGGAGCCAAGGGAGGTGGCGGCGGGGAGGAAGAGCAAAATAACGAAACTCTAGAAAAGCAAAACCGGATTTCTTCTGGAAAGTGCAGAATTCTTTAGTTCTTTGGTTCCAGAGAGAGCGTGAAGATGCTTGTGCCAGGCGGCACCGGAGTTTGCCAATTGATCCTTCTTATTCTGTGTGTACATGCAAAGTTTGGATCATGTTACATGAATAGTGCCAGCTGGGGGTTCTTTGCCAGCACCATGCCAAGTGAAATAATATATTTACTCTCTCTATATTTTACACCAGTGTGTGCCTGCAGCAGCCTCCACAGCCACTATAGGTTTGTTTTATTTTTGTTTGGGGTGAGGAGCAGGGATGGGGGAGGAGAGCAGGTTTCAAATCCTTATTTGCAGAACAGTTTGTTTAGCTAGGGGAAAACAAAAACAAGTCCAAAGAGCCTGTGGGCTTTTCCTGTTTCTAAACTCTCAGTACTATTAAACCAAAAAAACCAGAAATATAAATTATCAAATCCCAGTGCCCAGAAGGGACAAGTCTATCAAATAAGCAGTATTTACTATTGTTTAGACAGGAGATGTACAAAAGGAAAGGAGATGGACTTTTCACTGAGTAACCAGCACATGTACAGGCTGAGGATCTACTGTCCCAATAGCTTTGGGTTAATCCTATTTCTTCACATTAAACAACAGACATGCTTTGCAGAATTGGTTTGGGTCCTCACACTCATCCAGAAAGCCTATGTTGGGAATGGGAAAATAGAGGGCCAGAATCCAGGGTCAGCTTGGAGCATTGGATGGAGGTGTCCCAAGAGAAAATGTGCATCGATTACTTGAAAACGAGATTCCAACCCTTTTCTATATTTATAAACAACAAAGGTATCCTGAACAAAGTAGCACATGACCCAGATGTGTGAACTGAACAGAGAAATGTCCTTTTCTTTCACTTCCTTTCTCTTCTTTTGGTAACAAGAACTAAATAAGGAATAGAAAAGCTGTTTTTCAGGCTGACAGTCTAATTAAAGAGGTAGATGGGACCTTGCATGGTATAGATTAGAAGTAATAGTGTCAGTGAGATACAGTGAGTCTTTGTGAGTCCTTGTGTCATCGTTTTGGGCACTGTTTTTTTATGCAAGGGCAAAATCTTTGTATCTGGGGGAAAAAAACCAACTTTTTTAAATTAAAAAGGAAAATAAAAGATATTGAGGTCTTCCTAGTGTTACTTAAAATAAGATCAAGGTAAGAAACATTGTAAAAAAAAAAAAAATTACAAAAGTGCTATTTGTTTCCTAAACAAGTGATTTCTATTAAAAAGGTGTCAGAACTGGAGAAAATGCTGTGTACTTAGAATTTTTTAACACAGACTTTGCTTATTTATGATGACATTCTGCTGTGTTTGTGTTTTAAAATCCAATGGGACAGTTTCCGTAGATAATACCATACATGCTACTGGCTAAACTCTAAAGAGAATCAAATCCTACAGTGCTGGATCTCACCCCACCTGGAGGATCTGCCAGGCTTGTCTCTGCTGTTACCATATCTCCCCCATTCTTTCATGTGTTTGTAACCCAGAGAAAAGCAATTGGCAGCGTGCTTATTTAAGGCTTCTATAGTTTTGTGATATGGACTGATTAGAGCTTGAGAATGAAAGACAGTGAGTTGGTTGGACTGAAATCGCCTTCGGTTATATCCTGTTGTTTAAGAAGTTCATCTCTTGCGTATAATCTTTTCACTGTAAATGGCAAAGCTTGCCTTGTGCTTCCTATTATTGTGGGGTCTGTCTCAGTTTAGAGTGCTGATTCTGGTCACTTAGGGTTGTGTCCCAGAGCTGCCTAGTTTCACTACTGCATATAAACATTTGGGGAAACCCCGTTTCCACTGGAAGTACTGGGAAAACTCCTTTTACTTCCAGTGGGAGCAGAGTTGAGCCGCTACACACTCAGAGGCAGAGTCCCTGGTGCGGTGCCCTTGAGAGCATGCGTTGGGTGGCGAGGCAGACCTGCTCAGCTGTTTCTAGTGGAAGAGAGAAAAGCTTTGGATTTCAAGGATGCATTTCTGAGCAAGAAGAAGTGAATACTCCAGACACTACACAGCCTGAGAGAGTCTCTTTGCTGCCACAGCAAAGTATGCATCTGCGGGATTCTTGGAGCTGTTTTCTTCCCTCTCCTTTAGGTTGCCCTTCTGCCCTTTAATGACTTTTATTCCTTCTGTAGGAGTGTGCACTATTTTCAGCTCTGAGCTCAGAACTGATATCCCGAGTTCTCACATTTTCTGTAGTTGGGAAAGTGACTCTTACGTGTACTTCTCAGCTGAACCTGTGATAACCTCAACTCTGTCTTTTGATGTTCGAGTTCTGTTCTGGAACTAGCAGAGCTGGAAGGATAAGTTAGCACAAGTGGCAGGGAGACAGCTGGGCAGACGACGTCAAAACTGATCAAACTAAAAATGTCCTTGCATCAACCCAGTTACCAGTGGGGGTCATTACCATAGGGCAGCACTGGGCCAGCAACCCATAGCATTTAAACAAAGGACTGTGTCTTTCAAGGGATGAAGAAGAAAACCAAACTGAACACGAGCCTTCTTTCTTTAGAATATGAGCCAGCAGCTAACAGCCAGATACTCGGGAGAAACTGCCTTTCTGGCCAGGTTGTTCTCTAGTGGGCCAACTTGGGTAATTCTTAACATCATCTTCTGAAGCATCAAGTACATTCCTGGTAAGAGACAGTCTCTAGGGATAGGTGCGCTGAGTCTTCATGGTTCTCATGTTCTTATTTCTGGTGTTATCTTCTGAGCTCTCTTGGAAGCACTGCACTATCTGAGGGTAGCAAGCTATGCCTGAAGACTTGATAGTCCTCTGTTTTCTTTGCCAATTCAGGAGGGGATGGAAGTGAAATTCACTGGTAGCCATATTTAAATTTGAGCGCAGTTAACCAGCCAGGAGATGTTAAAACAGCTATTACTGCTTTTCTGAGGCATCTGCTTGTCTCCAGAATCCGAGTAGATAAGTATAGACTTTTATGTCCCTTTTGTAACAGCATTTGTGTTCCAGACGGTAAAAGGACGCCTTTAGTTAATCATTACCTGGCAGAGAAATGATCTTAGCTTAGACTTTTTGATGCTGCTAGGTAGTTTTCTCTCTCTCTCTTGCTGATCCTGTTTGGATGCTTTCCCTGCTGGCTCTGCAGCAGTATCAGTCAATAGGCAAGGAGCATTCCCAGGGCTGCACTGACACTGGCAATGATGCTGCAATATAGACACAAGTAAATTGGGGTTATCGCTGCCCAATTAGCAACAATAGGGTGGAAGGGGAATTGGCATTTGCTAAATACAGAGGAAAGTGGTTTTTTTCTAGCTGCTCTCAGAGGTTCCAATCAAGGGAGAAATTTAAACTCTTTGACAGCTTAAAGCTCAAGCTTGTCTTCTGGGTTTGGATTGGGTTGTGTTTTTTTTTTTCTCATGTAATATTTGAGATAGAGTGAGTTTGTACTAAAACTTCTGCTTTTTGGGAAGCTGTCATAATGACTGGTGTTTTGTGCTTCCAAACCACCATCAAGATATTAACTAATTCCTATGTCATTGCTTGTCATTGGTGGGAAGTAAGTTGCTTTTAAATCTCTGTTATAAAGGAGGAGATGAGACCACAGAGGAAGCTCATATCAGAGACGGCCCTGGCTCTCAGCCCAGTGCTGAGGGCTTTAAGAAGTCACCCTGCTTCTTTGCTCAGAAACAGAGTAAGCATTGCAGAAGTAGTTTTTTCCATTCTCCTTGCAATCTGTTCTTTAAACAGCTGTAAAGGTGTGTTGTGGTCAGAGTGGGAAAGCGAGCGTGTGAGCTGGCTAGAAGAATTAGTATTATCATTAGTATTCTCCTTCTCTTCGTTTAGAGCCAGCAGTGGTTTTAGTGCGGTACAGAACGCAGTAAAGGCAATACTTCTAGGGATGACTGGCAGGTAGGGTGAGTGGCATGGATGATTCTTCAAGGACATCATTAGCCAGGAGTTACCATGTTAGTAGGATGAACTAATGGTTTGCATGGGCAAAACAAGGACATTGTTGCAAGCAAGTTTCTGTCGGTGGGGATATGAATTAAAAGCTGTTAACCTAGAAATTGAAGAGGTTTTGTTGTTGGTAGAAAAAACAATATTGTATTTTATCCTTCCTAGCTGACCAGACTTAAGAAAGCAAATCTGTAGTCCAGCTGTGTAGAAATGTGAACCCTAATTCTGACCTCCTTGGCTTCAAATCATCTTCTTCCCTGTACTGTTGCAGAGACAGCCCTGAAAAGCAGCATGCTGATCAGCATTCGGGAGGACCCAGAGTGAAATCTCCCTCTTAGCCCCACCAAGCTGTGTCAGCCCACAATACAGGAACTAAACTCTGAAATTTCCTTCCCATGGGGATACAGTGGAAAATATTTGTAACTTGCAGTGCACATGTTTCTCTTTCTTTTTTCCCGCAGCTGGGTTGCACCCTGCCCTCTTTGCTTCTGAAGCACTAATGATGAATATGTTTTTTTTAATGAAACATGTTTTTAAAATATCATATTCAGATGTCAAACCAAAATTCACTCTTTTGCTGAGGGCCCCTCTCGGTGAGCTGCTCAGATAACCACTGAAATACCAATATTACACTTCCTTGCGCACCATGCCCCCTGTGGGCAGAATTTTCAGAACTGTTTTGACCCTTCTTCACCTCCATTTGTCCTCCCTTGGGATTCTGAAGATCCAGGGCAAGTTCAGCCTTGCTGGGTTACCGCAGAGAGTTTTCTGACAAGTATGTCGAAACTCTTCAGAAGAGTCAGGAACCTGGAGAAAGAGGAAGATGTTTTGTTGTGCAGCTAATTTCATTTGGCGCTTAGGCTTGCCTGGCCAACAAACTACCTCAGCAAAGGCCATTCCCAAGCACTATGTGGATTCCGTAGTTTCTGGCATTTCAGAAGGCAAAAGGTCTCTGAAGAACCCTTCCAACAGCCAGCTAGGTACTTGTCCTGAGGGCACGCGAGCGAGCCTCGCAGCAACACGCTGTTGGATCCTTGTTTTCAGTGGTCAGACCTGGACCAGGGAATGCCCTAAAAATCAGGTGGGATTAGGAAAACACAAGAGCTGCAGACATCTTGTCTCCAGGTTATTGCCGTCTTACTCAGATCCTTCTTTAAGTCTCAGTCCTGTTTGTAACACCTACAGAACGGAATGTAATACTTGAAAAATATGACTCACTTTATCCTTTACCTTTAGCTCCCATTTCCCCCATGTTTATCTTTTATCTGGGACAAGAACTTTCTGCATCATTGTGTCTTGTATAGGCTGAGCACATAGTTGAAACTTGCCAATAAAGAAAATTATTTATACCATGCACTGATAAGCTTGGTAATTATAGACCCATGAAAAGACACCTCTCCTAGAGGTTAATTTAAGATGTGGGCTTGTTTCGGAAAACCAAGACCTTACCTGTGTGAGGGTCTCTCTCTATCCCCTGTCAGTGTTACTAAACTACCTGAGTAGTGAATGGAAAACAGGCTCGCCAAGAGCGTTGGCGCAGTGAAAATGGCTGTGCTGCGCTGGCGTCTGTCGCATGAGAACAGTCGGGCCAGGGCTTCTCATCTCCCCTGTCCAGAGGTGGGTGCTGCAGGGACAAAGGAAAGGACAGAAGCCTCTTTTCAGAAGGAAGGGCAGTGAGAAGGGGTACAGAGCTGGAGACAGGGGAAAGGAAGAAGGGAAGCGCGAGGAGCAAAAGAAAGGAAGATTATGTGGGGTAAAGCAGAGCAGAGAGAAGAAAAGGAAAGAGATGAGAAGGAGGGAAAGTGAGGGTAGGAAAAATCCAGGAGGGAAATAGGACTCCATTATGAGGAGACGGGTATCCCTGCAGTTACAGGGTTTGAAATTACAATGGAAAGACTGGAACAAAAAGGGTGTTTCTCCTACCTCAATTTCTGACTTGGATTGATCTGTGTTCCAAAAGGACCAAGTGTGGTGGGAGAAAAGAGCTTCTTAGCTGCAGATGGGGAAGGAAGTGGGCACTAAGACATCGCTAGCTCTGCTTGTGCTGCCGAGTCATCCCATCCTGACCGGAGCCTTGTTTGACTTCTGTGCTACAACGTGGGACAAGGCAGATCAAGCAGACCTTGGGGCAGCCAGAACCTGCTCTAATCTGGACTGAATTAATTAAAAATTTCCCTGGCTAGAAATATTCCCGGGACTAGCCAAAGGTTCAGCTTGCCAGTGTAGTTGCACCTTCCTAGTTCGAGTGTCACAATCAGCCTAGTTGAAACCAGTGTCAGCTTCCAGGGGTCCTGGGTCCCGAGTGAGCAGAGGAGATGATGCCGGGCAGGACCTGTGAGTCAGGTACTTCTCGGTTGCCTCTTGGAGTATCTGTGCAAGGTTCCTGTTCTCTGGGCCATCACGTCTGGCGGTTCTGTGCCAAAACCCCTCTGTGCAGCAATGCCTCCCTGTTTTCTTAGGATCTGGTTTATTTAGGGACACGTGTAAAAAGGCAGTTCACCAGTGCAGCTAGACAGGGGCATGTGGTAAGTTTAACGTAACCCTTGGGGAGCTGAGCTTGGAGAGCCGTGCTGAGGGCCTGCATCAAGGCTACATTAAGCAGCAGCCCATGGGGCACCTTCCTGGGAGAATGGCTGTCCCGGCTATACTGCGTTAGCAGGGTAGTAAGGCCTCTGTGTCTGTTCTTCACTCTGTAGTATGCAAGCAGGTGTCAAATGCTTCAGACAGAGAAACTCAGCCCAGTCCCCATCTAGGAAGGAAGAAGTACTTAAGAGCATGTTTACTATCGGGAGCGCCTGGGAAACTCAAAAGCCTTGTAAGCTTGGCTCTCTCTGTCCTGGGTGGAGAGGTAGCATGGAAAGACAGCAGCAGAAAGCAGCGAGCAGTGAGCAGTATCAGTCTGCTGGCATTCAGCAGGCTTTTCACCACCTGGGGAATTTGCATCTTTTTTCTTTTTCCTAAATTTGCACTGGAAAACGTAGATCTCGACCAATTCCTGCCTTTCTGTTGCCTGCCTTCTTTTTTCTGTGTTGTTGGAAAAGAAATGAAGTGTTGTTGCCTCTGAGCTTCGAGAAATCACTTTTCATAGTGAGCAACCAGAATGGCTTTGGGGGTGTAGCTCAGGCGGGGAAGGGAGGCGGTCGCTTATGCAGGTCCAGCAGCGGCAGAGGCCAGCTCCCCGGGGCTGTGTTCAGTGGCCACCCATGATTTTGGATCCCCAGCGCTGAGGGTTGATAATGCAGCTGCGCTGGGAAGACGCTGTGCTTGTGCAAGCAAGGGCAGGGGCCTCCCCTTGCTCGTTATCCAGATCCATCAGGCGGGGCATGCCAAAATTGAGGGAGGGAGGGCACTTATTTAAAAGAGAAAGGAAGAATGCCTCTGTGCTTCGCGTTCCCCTCCGTAATGCGGGTACCGGCAGTTCTGACGCTGCAAGAGCTGTTTTTCATGGGCTGCAGGCACTGGGAACGGGCACTGTTGAAAGAAGAGGTGCAGTCACGCTCCGTGCTGGGTGCGGCAGCAGGCTGCGTGTTTCTGCTTGTTCTGGGCTAATGTGTAATTTCTAATCATAGTCTCATATGTTTCTTTACTTTAATTATCACTGGCATCAAAACAGTGATTGACTCTCGAGCCAGGAGTAGCATCTTACCCGTCAGCTCTCCCTTCCCGAAGGTACGTTGTCTCTGAGTCGTTCCTGATGCCATACGTGACGGGCAGCCAAGACCTTCCTTAAGGAGGGTTTTTGCTACCACATAAACCCCTGAGGCTCGGACAGCTTCCCTGCAGCCCCACGCGACCAGAGCCAACAGGCGGTCGTGCCCCACGGGCTGCTCCACTCCAGTTACAGCTGCAGGGCCCCCCCAGGCACCCTCTTACGCTGGCAGAAGCACCCTGGCCGTCTCTCATAGTCCCGCAGAAGCAAAGCACGAGGGTGCTGTTGCAAACTACATTAAGCAAAGATGAAGCAAGGGAGGAAGACAGCTAGTGCCAACCTGGTCAGGCTCCTGCCGAGGAAGGAAACAACTTTGCAGTGTTAACAGCGGTGGAGCCCGTGGTGCAGAGGAGTGGTGGTGAGCTGCAGCTCGCCCGGGAGGTCCTGGTGCGGTGGTGGGGTGGCTTCCCACACGGTACTTCATCTTTCGGGGGCTGACTGGCTCTAATCTGCAAACACCCACCATGTCGTCCGCAGCTGAGGGCAGGCGGGTTGCGAAGGCAGCTCTGCTTGTGTAGAGAAAATACTCAGGCCTCGATCACAGCTTCATGTTCCTGTGATCATGCCGGCACCATCTCGGTAGACTTGTTGATGCCACCACCCTGCCTATGTGCCCTGCTTCGTCCCGTGCCCCCACACCCCCAGCGTCTTACCCGAGACCAAGCTGTAGAGCGGGAGTCCTGGCTTGGGGTCGGACCAGGAGCTGACGCTGAAGGGCGCCGTGTCTCCGAGCCCCGGTCCCCCCCCAGCCTGCCCGACTTTCTCCAGGTGCTTTTGGTGAACAGCCCCCAGTTCTGGCGGCTGCCAGGGGACGGTGGCAGCTTCTCTCCCGGCTGGGTTTCCGCACGGCAAAGCCATGGCTCTGCCCTCCGTGAGCCGGTGCCGCCCGTGCTGCCCCTCTCCCCACCAATCTCCCGTCTTTGCAGGCCCTGGTGTAAAATGCCCTTTCTGACCGGTACCGCTCTGTTGTCACAGAATCACATCATGAGAACACCGACTCATGAGCTGGTTTGGGTTTTTTAAATATCTCTATTTTTTTTAGCCTGATGCTCATAGTGATCTGCAGTCTCTTTGCTGCCTTCAAGTCCCTTGTGGTTTCAGTTTTGGTACAAATGTGTTTAGATTTTAGCAAATTAAAGTTGGGGGGGGAGGGGGTACAGAGCATCTGATCAATTTGTATTTATTTATTTTAACATTTTACTAAATAAAACACAATAAAATCTCTTGTCTCCTTAGCTGTATGTACCAGGCGGGGCCAGTGGGTCCCACAGGCACAGGGGATGGTGCCCGCAGAAAGTCCCCAGCCCCGGGAGGGGTTTCTGAGCGTGGCTCTGTGCGATGGCTGCGGCGCACTCCGGCTCGATGCTTGCTTTCTTGGCAGGGAGAAGGGTGCTGCATTAGTAGAAACAAATTTTAGCTCTAAAAGGGGCTGTGCTTGGTTAAGAAAATCTCCGCGGGCTCCGACTCCATGGTTGCCTCCAGCTGATGCCGCCCGGCAGAGGGCACATGGAGACCAAAACCGAGCTGGGTTTACTCCAGGTACCTAAACCCTTGCAGGCACGTTTTGGGCTAAGGACTGGCTAGGCTGGGAAGGATTATCTGAAAATGATGGCACACGGTCCTCCTGTTATAGGTACAGCATTACACCTTCCAAAAAACTGTAGACATCTAACCATCAAAGAAATGCCCAGAAGAAGCCTGCTCCATCCCGGCGCTGCTCCACCATCACGTCTGTAGCAGAGAGCAGGCTAAACTACTGTCTAGATCTGATCTACACGCTTGCTGCAGAAGCCGAGCGATAGCGGCGAGCGTTGGGTGTATTAAACAAAAGCTCTCTGCTAGGGACTGGGCGGGTGGAGCTGTGCCTGCCTGCACGGTGATGAGCAATGTCTTTCCAGGCCTTTCCCAAATAAAGCCTCAACGACTTGCTCCTGGCGTACCATTCCGTCCTCCCCCCTCCCTGCAGCTGCAAGGCGGGCGGCTGGTATGGCCTCAGAGCCAGTTTTTATTCCCAGCAGTCTTGTAAAGCCAAGGCCACTCCGTGGGGGAACCCCGGTCGGTCCCGCTGCCTGTGTCGTGGCCAGAGCTGGGCGCCCGTCCTCGGCAAGCGGGGGAAAGGTCCTGCGGGTCTTGGGGCAGCAGCCAGCTCGACACGCCGGTTCTCGGGGACGAGCTGCAGCACCGCCAGAAGAAGAAACCACATCTCTTCTACTTGGGTGTGATTAAACTGACTACACGCCTAAGCTGTGAAGCTCCAGGCTCCGCTTAAAGGGCGCTGGCTGTACAGGCAGCCACCCAGGCTGCCAGCCCCGCTGCAGCCCCCAAAACCGGGCG
>NW_009233092.1:4441-5953 GCF_000690835.1 Fulmarus glacialis | reverse complement strand
GCGCCAGGCAGAGCAAGCCCAGCGATGCTTTTCCCCAGCCGAGGCTCAGGCTACCCCTGTGTTGCTCTCCTCCCGCTGCTTTCCCTCCAGGGGACACGTACAGGCTTGCAGCAGAAAAAAAATTAATAACCAGGCAGTTCTAACAAGGATGTGAAAAAGAATAAAAAAGCTTTAATTTAAAAATTAAATTAAAAAGAGAGAATAAGCAAGAGGCGCTTGTGCCCTTTCCATACCCAGCGCTTTGTATGGCTCCTCCTGGCCGCTCCCACCATGGACGGAAATCCTACACCTGCACAGAGCTGGCTCTTGCAGCCCAGAGTAACGCTAAGGAGAGAACAGTGGAGACTGCAGCAGCAACTGGCCTGGAGAGCCTCCAGGGCCACCAGCAAAATCATCCAGGAGGAAGAAAGAATTTAAAAAAAAAAAAACAAAAAAAACCCAAGACACCCTAATCATTTAATTCTGATGAGAAAAGTATTAAATAAATAGCGTGAGGAAAGCAACGCATCCTCTGTGCTCCAGTGTGTGATAGTGGTGGAACAGTGCCCGGCCAAGCTGCTCCCGGCACAGGGATCCTGCCACAGTGCTCAGCTACGGTCTTGTCCAGTGTCAACCACATCCCTGATTGTTGATGGCAACGTCTGCGCTGCCAAGAGCTGGGGAGGAGCAGGGTGGTCCCCTGCCAGGAATTTCTCCAAGCGTGTGCTGGCCCACGAAGCTGCTGTTTTGCCCGTCGCGATGGCTGCCTGGCGTGGTTCGCAGCCCTGCCCGGCGGGGCACTGCCAGCCCCAGGACGGGGCCCGTCACCAGCACGGCTGCTTCCAGCCGGGAGGCGCAGGCCTGTTCTGGGAGCTCTCTGCTGGGGACAGCAGACAGCCCGTCCTGCTCTGAGTGACTGCCACACCACCAGTACTGGGCCAACCCCACTGGAGACTCTACATCCATACGGATGGGGAGTAACAATATTTTGCCCTGTTGACCAGCCAGCCTCGGTCCGGGCTTGAACCAGATCTCCACAGCTCCTGGTACTCCCTGACCCCACCTCCCAGGGTGCTGGGAGGCTTTCTCTCAGCCTGGCTCCACAAAAGATGCAAAAGGATGCTCTACATCCTCGTCTCCCACTCACCAAAGCCCTGGAGGGGTGTGCGGAGGATTGGGACCTGGGACCACAGAGCAGGGTGAGATACAGCTCTCAGGCTTCTTGAGGAGCCAGGACACCCAGGCTGAGGTGAACTAGTGAAGGCTGAGAATCCACATCTGCTAAAACAGGGGAGGGAGGAGACCCGTCCCCCTGGCCCCTGGCAATGGGGAAGTTCCCCTGTAACACAGGAAGGCTGCTGCTCTGAAAATCTGCTGCTCTGAAAAAAAACCCCTTGGCCACACCGCAGCAGCTGGCACTGCCTGTTCTCGCAGCTGGCATCTTCCATCTTATCTACGGGCATCCCGTCGCTGGGCTGGAGAGGCTCTGCTGCCAGCTCGGTTCCCTTGGGCCAAGCTGTGGTGGTGGGCCGG
>NW_009233092.1:3085-4328 GCF_000690835.1 Fulmarus glacialis | reverse complement strand
CCGCCGCGACAGGTCCTGGTGGAACTCCTCCCGCAGCGTCTGGAGGCAGCCCCGGTACCCTGCGCTCAGGCGAAACTTGGAGATGTCGAAGCTGGGGGCATGGGGCATGTGGATCATGAAGGCGTTGGGCAGGACCAGCAGCTCATACTCCTGGGGGCAGAGCAGCGGCCCTTACTGTCAGCATCGGCTTGGTGGTACCAACATGTCCCTGCCCGTGACCCCCCCCCAACACCCCGCACCTCCATGGTGCCAGGAGCAGCCCCTCACCCACCTGCGCATCCAGCTCCATGATGTGGGACACCTTGTTCCAACCGAAGCCCACAAACCTCTGGTCGTACTTGGGGCAGTCTCGCCTCACTACAACGTAAGGCTCCGCGGTACGGCACGGTGGCCGTCCGCCACTTGGCATAGTCAGTTGGGGCATGGCCTTTTGGCCACACGTGGTACCTACAGGCAGAGATGGAAATGAGAGAGCAGGGAAAGCCGGCAGCTCCCCGGACAGAGGACGCAGGGGATCCTCTGAGCCAGCTGCCCCAAGGCACAAGGGTACAAAAGTTTCTGGGCGTGACAGCCCCGTTGGACGTCGGGGCAGCTCCAGTCCCTACCTGAAGGTGTAGAGGGAGCCCATGTCCAGCATGGAGAGCAGCTCTGCTTTGGATTTGGGGAAGGTCAAGCGGTAGTGCAGGGTCTCGAACGCCGGCACGATGAGAGCTGCCTTCCTCTGGGGCAGCTCCAGCTGCTGGATGGAGTTCCTACGGTGGTAGGAAGGGTGTGAGGTCCTCCCTGGCTGTGAGCCGTGACCACAGCCTCCTTCCTCAGCCCTTCCAGCCTGCCCAGAAGGGTATTAATGGGTTTAGACACTTCGTAGTGGTGCCACGCAGGGGCAGGAGGACCGGGGCAGCCCTCACAGCCATGGCTGCTTCCTCATCCGCTGGTGTCTGACACAAGCAAGGGCAGGATCCCAAGGTTGAACACAAAAGAAACAGTTTCTGCATGCTGAGAACTGCTGCCCAGGGCGTTTCCTGCAAACCCCGGTGCCTGGGGAGCCCGGCAGGCTGAGCAAGAGCCGGTTGGAGAAAGCCTTACCTGAGGTAATCGTAGAGGCCATACATAGGCAGGAAGTCAATGTCCGTCAGAAAGACGTATGGCGTCTGCGTGTTGGCCAAGGCCACGTTGCGCAGCAGGTTGATGGGGTAGAACTGCCCCTCCTTATAGACGATGTGGTAGGCGACGTTGCGGCGGG
>NW_009233092.1:2404-2741 GCF_000690835.1 Fulmarus glacialis | reverse complement strand
GCCAGCCGAGCCCAGTTCAGGGAGGAGCAGGAGGAATTGCTGCTCCCAGCTTGGGGTGTTGCTCCTCACTGCAAAGCGCTGGCGTGAGGGTGAGGAACCCATGTTTCGAGATCCCTGGTAGCTGCCAAGCTGTGGAGCCACCCCAGAGGAGTGGAGGTGGGATCCGACCTCCCACCAGCCTCACCAGCAAGTACCTGTCCATGGAGAGCTGGGCCACGAGGGTGACATCGGTGGGGTTGGGAAGGGCCAAGAACTCGTACTGCAGGAAGAACAGGTGGATGCGGTGCTGCGTGAGGTGCTGCCGGCGGAAATCGTAGCAGGGATCGTCCTCGTCCAA
>NW_009233092.1:1457-2134 GCF_000690835.1 Fulmarus glacialis | reverse complement strand
TTGCGGAAGAACTCCACGTGCTTGTTCTTCACCCGCAGCTTCTTGGGCGAGTTCCAGTGGATCACCTGAAGGCAGCGGTGTGTCACCCCGCGGAGGGGAAGTCAGCAGCACCCAGTGCTCCCCAAGCCCCCAGACCCCACGCTGACTCCCACGGACCAACAGCGCATGCGCTGTCCTTCAGGCCCTCCCCAGTCTCAAAGGCAGCAAACCCACCCACCTTGAGATCCGAGACCTCGGTGTAGCACTGCTCCGAGCGGGTGTGATCAGAGAGCTGCACGTTCCAGAAGCAGGGGAGCCGGTACACCAGGGCCGGGTCCTGCTTGATCACCGCATTAAAGATGTCCTAGGAGAGAGAAAGGCGAGTGCACAGATGGATGAGGAAGACAGCACGCCGCCCCCCATGCCAGCAGTGCTACGGGAACGCAGCAGGGCCGACCACCCCAGAGGAGGGACCGTTACCTGATCGGCCAGCGAGGTGGAAAGCATGCTCATGAGCTCCCGCTCCGCCGTCAGCCGCCACATCTGCTCCCAGCCCAGGCGACGCAGGCGGTCGAGCAGGAGCAGGATCACCCCTGGGTGCCGGGGAGGAGGGCACGGGGTCACCGAGGGAGCACCCAGCCGTTACAGAGCTGGAGCACAGCAGCCTGCATGTCTTCAGCCCCTGGGACATGCCACTT
>NW_009233092.1:311-1395 GCF_000690835.1 Fulmarus glacialis | reverse complement strand
CTCTCCTGCCTCACCTCAGCCTTCCCCAGCCTCCCCGTGCCAAGCGCCGCCTCAGTTGGATGCACCATCAGGCTGCAGGGCCCACCTCGGCAGCCCACACTCACCCGTGTTGAAGCCACGTCCCAGGGCCGGCCACGGTTTGTGGTTTTTCCACAGGTTGCCCAAATACCAGTCGCTTTGGTTCTCCACCAGCCCAATCACCTGCTTGTCTGAGGAAACAGAGGGAGGTGGATGCAGCCCGTCTTGCTGTAGGTTCAGATGGCCCAAGCAAACCCACTGCGCTGGTGCTGTGGCAGATGGGGACTGCCACCCTGAGCCCAGCACCCAGGGCCCTGCCAGGGCCCCAGGGGCACCCTGTCCTCACCAGAAAACTTCCCAAAGACAGCCCAGAGCTCAGCGATGTCGGTGGCAAAGGTGATGTCGGTGTCCAAGACGATGACCTTGGAGAGGTTGGAGGGCAGCGCCTTGGTAAGCGTCAGCTTCATCAGCCCGTAGATGCCGGAGTAGTGCTTGTTGGGGATCCACGACACCTCCGGCTGCAAGACGACATGGCCTCAGGGCTGGGCACGGCCATGCCCTTCCCCTGCCCGGGCGGGACGGCGGTGTGTGCCCGCACCCCGTGCAGAGGAAGCCAGCAGAGGGGCACAACAGAGCTGTGGAGCCCCAGCCGAGCCTGGAGCATCTCCTCCAGCGGCACCACCGCCAGCCACACACCTCTCTGCCCTTCAGGAGAGGGGTGTGTGGCCCTTCAGGCGCTCGCTGGCTGCATCTCCTTCTCCTTTGCTCTCACCTCTTCCTCCAGCCACCAGAACCCCCCACCTGAACCCCAGTGTTTCAGTGCTCGGTGGGGGACCCAGCTCCGCCGCAGAGGCAGCGCTACCCCAAGGGGCCTCCCCACCCCTCCAGCACCAGCCCTGTGCCCCCCTTCTCAGCTGGACCAGCAACAAGAAAGGGGAGAAGGTGAGCGAGGGACCAGCAGGAAAAGAGTTAATAAACCCCCTCCCGCTCGCCCCTCTCTGCTGCTCCCCTTGGCCCTCCGAGGTTGGGACAGGGCAAAGCGGGGGGAAGTGCCTGCCTTCAAGTC
>NW_009233092.1:0-241 GCF_000690835.1 Fulmarus glacialis | reverse complement strand
CACCGAGTCCGTGATGAAGTGAAAGTGGAGGGGGTTTTTCCTGCCGAGGGCAAGCGCAGCAGCACTCAATACCAGAGCTGGAGGAAGAGGACATGGTCCCCATCCCTCCCACCCCTGTCAGGGGACAGACATCAGCTGAGGGGGCAGATGGAGAAAAATCAGCCATCTGAGGGAAAGAAATCCCCCTCTAGCCCTTTAAGCAGTGACACAGGGGGTAGAGAGAGGCCCTACACCTCCTCTC
>NW_009233091.1:0-12313 GCF_000690835.1 Fulmarus glacialis | reverse complement strand
CCCCCCCGGTAACTTGTGGCAGATTCAGTCTAACTTCCCATTTCAAACAGCTCTGATTACCATGCTTATGCCTTTAAATCACTGCTGTGATGACATCAGCTATCTCCTCATTACCTTCTCCATCTAGGACACCTGTTTTACCCTGAGTGCATATGTTACTCCATGTGTCGCACCAGAATTTCAGTTTTCAGCATTTGGCTCAGTTCTTTGGGCTACGTAGAAGTAATGTATTTTAGTTGTGCATAAACATGATGATTTATATACGTTGTGTTGCTGTAGTATGCAGATTCAAGCATGTGTAATGTAATTCCTTACACTCTGTACTGTAACAGAATTATTCATTTAAACAAAAGCTGATTAAGTTGTAGCCCTTGACAGAGGAGAAACAGAACAATTCTCAGAACTCTTCTTGATAGAACAAGACCTGCTAACGCTTCTATATTTTAAGATGATAAAACCAGTGTATTAATCACTATTTCAGAGACATGAAAACTAAATGTTCATCAAACACAGACTTTTTAAGAGAATGTTGCATACTGGATATTGTGTAATACAAATAACCTATCATCTCATGTGTAGGAAAGAAAGAAAAAAAGATTAGGCATTCTAGCATTGTAGTATGGAACATTTATCAGCATGTGTTTGAAATGGATATATTACTTACTGATGCCAGTTTTCCTGCTGAAAAAACTTTCTCCATCCCTCACATTGCTATTCTGTTTTTGTCTTAAAGAAGAAATGTTTTAGGAACATCTAAAGATATTTAGGGGTAACCTTTATTTTCCCTGCAATTTATAAGCATTCTAACTGCTCATTTTAAAATAATTTGAATAACTTATGCCTTAATTTTCTAATGTTTTGACATCTTGAATCCACCAAAGTATCTGGGAATTTCTGAACACTGGTGGGGTGAAAATTCCATTTCTAGCAAGAGACTGAATTGTAAAATGGCAATTCGAAGTTAAGGAACTATTGTTGATCCAAATCTGATTCTTGTCTCCGACTCAACCATTTCTCTAGGCTGGCATTAAACAAAATACTTGTGTTCACTTTCTTTATCAGTTTTGCTGAAAAACATAGTTCTAGCCTTTTTATGGCAGAAGAGTTACCTAAAGTATATTTGCCTAAATTGCCAGTGAGATTATCTACAACTGTAAACTAAAACAAGATATTCTACAGAACATTTTGGATACATACCTCATACGGCTTGCCGGAAAACATTGCTGCTGAGAAATCTGTTGCCTATATGAGCATTAATTCAACCTGCTGGTGAATCATTAGGCAGCATAAAATGTTTATTTGAGCAGAGACTGGACCAATTTGTGAATGAAATGAAAGTTATAGTAAACATTATTTTAATATTGCTTTACAAATGTAATTACTTTGAATGTGTCAGCTTCCTTTGACTTCAGGCACCTCGGCTCCCTTGGATTCATCAGGCAGAGGCAGCTACGCAGGACGGATGCGTGTGCCAAGCCAGGAGGAAACGGCGGCTGCAGTCCTGGTGGCCCTGGGTGATCCAGCTTCTCGGGGAGAGGACAGATGCGTGGGAAGGGGGTGAGGGACTTAGGTGGTGGCTTATTTTAGCCATTGCACTAGATTCTCCCGTTCGAGGGAAGGAAAGCCTTTTATTTCCCTGTCTCCACTTGGCTAGGATGATGTTAGCAGAGCTTCACAGAGCTCTTACGGAGACTGTGATGAGTTACAGTGAAGTCAGTGCCAGCTATAGATGGGAACAGCTGAGTGCTACTAACCACTGCTGGTGCAACTGCAATATTTTGTGGTTCCTTTTTGTCCATGTTGGACAACCTAAGACTGCAAGGACAAGTGCAATAGAAACTTCAATGACTTGTTGCTTTCCTTTGCCTGCCATCTTCAATA
Organism: Fulmarus glacialis; assembly: GCF_000690835.1. Lineage (NCBI taxonomy): Eukaryota > Metazoa > Chordata > Aves > Procellariiformes > Procellariidae > Fulmarus > Fulmarus glacialis. The sequence continues at coordinate 10,432 of NW_009233091.1, read as the reverse complement.
GTGCCTTCTTGGTGACACCAGTGATGATGCAACCTGCGAGCTTGTTGGCTTCTTTTGCTCTTTGGGTAACTCATGGGGCTCGTTAGGTGCCTTGCTAGCAGCTGACTTTACAAACTGGTGATGGCTAGAAGCTGCTGACCTTCCATAGCTCATCATGTGCTGCTTTCCCTCTCCTCCCAGATTGTCAGTGACAAGCATGGACCAGCCAGAGGGCTACCAAGGCACAGCACTGCTGCAGCACCAGGAGATCATTGATCCCACAACTGTGCTACAGCTTTTATTCAGGTTTTCCCTGCTGTGTGCCAGAGAAGAGGCAGTAGGTCCTTGCAAAGAACATTGCTAGGAAGGCATCCTCACCTTTCCTACATGTTAGTCCCAAACAGTTCCTTAAAAGCACAGCTGCTTCATTAAGGTGATGGTGCACCAAAACTCTAGTTTAAGGGTCTAAAAGAAACAACTTCCTTCCATAGCTTGTGTGTATTAGTCTCTGATCAGATGGTGAGAAATGCAGCCTTAGCACCCGTCCTTGTTTCAGTGCTGCTGCTCCAGACACTGTACGTGTTGCGAAGACAGACACAAGGACAAAAACTGTCCTGTTTGCATTTTCAAGCACCAAGGCAACCTGTTAGTGTTAGTTAAGTTAGCAGTGCCAGCAGACAGATTTAAGTTTCTAAAACCCAAAGAGCTGCAACTATCATCAGCTTATGCTGTGTTATCACAGTAAAGTAATGAGTAGTGTCAGATTTTACCTGTTCTCATTTTAAGTTCCTCATTTGAAACAGAATGGCATCAGCTGCCTAATATTGCTTGTGTCCTTAAATATTCTGCAGGGAGGTCTTCGGAAAGTCTTATGCTTTTGCTAAGTTATTTCCTGTAATATTGTGTGCGATGAGTCTGAAAGATAGTGAAATAGATTAGCACTTCAGCTTCTCGCATGCAAAAAGAGGCTCTGTTAAAGATGAGGGATGGATCTCCTGTTGGAGGACAAGCGTTCAAGGCTCTGTCCCACAGTAGGCTACTTGCGTGGTTTGGAAACATCATTAGAGGCAGACTTTTGCGTGCTGTCATCACTGCATAGTGGTGCTTTTAAAAAAACCAAGTTTAGTCTTTGCACACTTTGTGGCTGTATCTCTGAAGATAGTCATGCTCTGTACCGAAGGCATGTTAGAAATACATTAAGGACTGTGTGGTCATCCAATGCTATTTTAATAGGGACTTTATAAGCATTTTAAATAACAGGTTCTATTAGGTTCTGAGACCAAACTGCATTTCTTTAAAATGAATTTTGATTGTAAAGTCAGTGAAGTAAAAACATGCTACATCCCTCAGAGAGACCTAAAGCATGCTTCAGGAATAAGGAGGAAGGCTATTTTACGGTGTTGCAGAGGTATCATATTAGCTCATTGGGGGTTTATCTTGATGGAGCTGCCTCAGGTGACTCTTGTGTGGCAGACCTCAGAAATGCTAGTTTGCCAAGCCTTTGCAGGTAGTTTTTTGTGAGACCCTACCACAGGTTTCTGTGCTGCTCCGAGGTGTGAAGGGAGCTGCGTTGCACCCTCTACCGAGCCACCTCCGTTTGCAAAGTCATTACCAGCTCCCGTGCTTACCGGAACGGACATTATGAAGTCCTGCTCCTTTACAAGTGGCTGATTCCATTTATAGCAACAAAATGGGAGCTGTATGGTGTGGCCTCAGCCTGCTCCCAGACAGGTTGGGGAGGATGTATCAGCAGCATGCCAAACCTTACGAGTGGTGATGAACAGAAAGCAATCCTAGGATATGTGATGGTATTGAACCATCTTATCTTATGGGATGCTGGGTATTGCGATGTCTTATGTTTTACAGTTCACAGAAAATAAAACCAAACCAAACCATGATTTGTCTCAATATATTTAGACATTTCAGTAAATATTTTGATGGTTCTTCCAGTTGTTTGGCAATATCTATACCCTGGCCTTGTAGACTATGTTTTCTTCAAAGTTGAAGTTTATTTAAACCTTTATGAAAATAATATATATATTAGCCACTTGAATGCTGAACATTGACTTTTTAGTTGCCATTTTTTACTTTAGCTGTGAAGCTTAGCGTGAAACGGGCTGCTTATCTAAAGCCAAACAATCTCTCCCCATTTCCACCTTCCAGTCTGAGAGTATCAGTTACATGTCCTCACCAGAACCAAACCTGTCATGGGGAGAAAGTGGAAAGGAAAAAAGGAAAAGTAATACACAAAATCTTAGACTGAAATTCCTTTGTGCAGAGGAGGGCAAAGGAAACCTCACGGCCTGAAGTTTTAATAGTGATTTTGACACTTATTCAGTTTGCACCTCTTTTGATGCCTTCACCAAACAAGCTTTGTCTAATTGCAATGATGTAATTTAAAAAGAGTAACAGTGGAGAGAAAACTTTAAAAGTAGTACTGTGGCTCCCCTGTCTCTGTCTAATTAAAATGTAGATAGAAGACTAATCAGTGGATAAACACAGGCCATGCTCCTTCAGCTCCTGAATTACCCTGTGATCCAGTCAGATCCTTTCTAGTAGCCTAGTTCCCCCATCCACACTTTGATGCCATTTCACCTGATCATTCCTGCCTCTGTTGGACCTCCAGGGTCTCCTTCTGTCTCCATGCTTACAGTGAATGCTAAATGATAGAAGATATTTTCCAGTGCACTGGCTTAGAGGTTTCTGCTTTGGAGATTTTTAGAAGTGGTAAATAGGAAGCCTGGCTTCTGGAATAAAATAATACTAGTATATTCTTCTACGGCAGATTTTTGCCTGTGGCTGTGAGACCCTATTTACCCTCTCAGATTGTGCCTGCGCATGCTGTGCATCTTGTTCGCTGTTTGCGGGCCCAAACTGAACCCTTGACTCACCCTTGGTAGAGAAAAATAGTAATTAAGCCACCTGGATAAAGCACTGCAAGTATTGCTATTGACAGCCTTGGAGAAGTCAGAGAGAAAGAGGCTTTTTCTGAGGGCAGTTTGATGTATTTGCTCTAGAAGAAAAAAAGGCAAAAGGCAAAAAACCCCTATACTTTTATTGATTATTAAATTTTAATTGTCAGCTACCACTGAGCACTCATATTTTGTGTGGTTTTGTGTAGCAAGGTCTGATTTCTAGCTAGGTTATGGCCAGAGGTTGGTTGTTGCTTTCTTTTCTTTCTCTCCCTCTCTTTCCAAATAGAGAGTGAAATTTGAGGGACTAAAATATGTTAATGAGGCAAAGCATTAATTTGTGATCTACTGAAATTATTAGTAATTCTCCTTTCTCACTATAAATACAGTCCTGTTTTATTGCATCCACATGAATATACTCATTTAGAAAGAAAAACTGTTAAATGATATCAAAGGCTATTACTCCTACTGAAATCCAATAACTTTTATTATTGTGCCATCTCCATTACTTTTAATAAAAATTATTGTTTAATTGAAGTCATGTTGCTACTTCTGTGTAAACCGTTTTGGCTGTTACGGAAATCCATACTCTGTCTCAGACTCTAGACTTACAACTATGTTAACAGTTTCCTAATTCGATGTTTGTAGGTGCGCTATTAGTCACTGTTGGACAGCATCAGTCCTTGAAAAGGCTGTTAAAAATGTATCTAAATAATAATAAATCTGGGATACAGTCTTTTGTAGTAGATCAGCTGATATGTCAACAGATGAGGAGTTTGGTAAATCAGTTCAGTCAAGTGAGCCGGGTTAACGCAAGGACTTAAAATACTTTGCTAGCCAGTGAAAACTGAGCCAGAACTGGGTTACAGTGTGATCATGTCCGCAGCTTCTCCAGAGTCCTGAGGATTTTGTAAGAAACAGCAGTAGGACTCAAATACAATTAGGGCATTTGCCTATGTCCTCAGACTGGTCCGAACAGCATCTATACTCACAACAAACAAATCTAGTGATGGGAGTTCGGGTTCGGGTAGAAATTCACTTTTCCTCTGGAAATTTTATATAAATATCAAAGCTGCTCTTCTATGCTAAAAGAAACATTTCTGGACCAAAATCTCTATTTTCCATAGCAAAAATTTATGCCTAGGTATTCTAGCTTAACGTATCTTCAGGGATATCACTTTTTAAATAGGGGGACTAATAATAAGTAGTTTGTGCGTGAGCACATCTCTTTTTGCCACACACAGGCAGGCAGATACTGGGACATAGAGGCAGCTTCTTGGCTCTTGACAAGGACGGTGGAGGAAGCACTTGGTGGCAGGACGCTGGAGACGAAGGTTAAAAGGAAGAAACTAGATCGGAGAAAATTGCGTACGCAAGTGACAGGATGAGGAAACGATGGCCAAGGGGCAGCCTGGCAGGGCCGAGAAGCAGTCAGGGCCAGCTGGGAGAGACTCAAGAAGGGGTCAAGGCGCAAACCCCAGCACTCCCATCACCTGCTGGCATCACCAGGAAAGGTTCAGCTCCTTACCAGCCGCTGCGTTTCTCTCCAAGGCTAATGGTACTACCAGCAGTCACGGCTGGTGCACGGGGGTTGAATTTCTCAGCTGTTTTCTAACATCGGCATGTTAAACTAACTTGCCCATCTTGAATTTTAAACAACAGTTTCTGACTCCAACTCCACCACTGCATAAGTTGCTCAACAAACAGTTTTAATTAATAAATTTGCAAAAATAATGAGAGATTTTTGGATAACTTGCAAACAGAGAGAGGCATCTTTCTCTGCTTATTAATCTATATGTTACGAATCACTTCTAGCTGCTGTTATAAAAAATCCAGCTTGATTGATGAAAGTTCCTGTTTCACACCTTTTTTTGGCAACACAGGAACAGGCTATGATTTTACTTATTAAACCCGAACTCTGTTGTAATTTTGTTATTTAGAAAGCTTTGCAGTAAATTAATCATCAGGAGAATTACTGGACTGCTTTATTTTAAATCAATCTAAGGAGTATACCCAGACACTTTTGAAAAATTTTTTTTTTTTTTCCAAAGCACATTGCAGGTTCAGATGACTAAAGAAATATTTACCAAGACTATTTAAAAAAAAGCATTTGTCTCCCCCTCTCGGAATAAAACAAACCCCTGCCGCATCTTCACGAGGACCCCATGGCCCAGTAAGTAGCACCAATGACTCACCTTTTCCCTTGCACCTCCATGAAGGGTTTTCACGCGGAAAATAACAAACAGGGTGTGTTTTCAGCTGTGTCAATAACTAGCATCTCCGCTGGCACCAGGTAACGCTGCACAGATACATCTCATAAACCTTGCTGGAAGTCACAGGAGAAGGAGCAGAAGCGCAGGGCCGTCGCCCACGGGGAACTGAAAGGAAAGACCCGTGCAAACGCCAGCACCAGCCGAGCCGCCCGCCACTTCACGCGGCGCCTAATCCAGCCCATGCCAATCCAGGCAGTTTTACAACACATTTTTTGCCAGCTGTGTGCTAGCGGTTTGATAGCAAAAAACGCCACACTGATGTTCATATTGTCAATGCACCGGTTGCCACTGACAGGAGGAAAGATATTGCCACTTGGATGTCTCCGTTGCTCGAGAGAACAAGCACTTTCTGCTTCCCCAGTTTCAGGACTCTGACAGGGCAAATTGTTCTTTCTTTTTTTTTCTTTTCTTTTAAATCAGCCTTATTTAATAGAGGATTTTGCTGGATTACTAAATGCAATTGCATATAGTGATAGTTATATTCAATTTTGCAATGATGTACTGTAATGTAAGTAGTTAAACATATAACTAAGCATTTTAAAACATGAAGCCATAAGAAAAATTTTAACTGCAACAGAAAGACTCTTGCTTGCCTACACATTGTATTTGTTTAATGTCGATTTCTCTTCCCGTAGTAGCGAAATGCCACATCCATATTTAAAATCTGAAGTATTGACAAAATCTTCTGAGCACATAAAGCTGTTTTGGCAAAATAAAAGAGTGCCTGCCGTGCTGCAGCTATGAAAATGAAACAGCTTATCAATTTACCAAAAATCTGCCTACAGAGGAGGCATTCTCCAGCCTTCAGGAAACCTGATGCTTTTCTCACGCAAGAAGAAATCCTCACCACACCGAAGTCAGTGAGAAACCTCCGCTGACTTCAATAGGGCCAACTGCTATGAGATTGACAGGGCTATCATTATGCTTTAAAATTAAGCTTATGCACACGCATTCATGAATAGGAACCGTAACAGCAGAAAGGCTTAACACAACAGTTACAAGGGAAGCGAAAAATCCAGAAAGAATATGCTGCAGTTTGAGATTAATGTGTTACTCATGAAAATCTAATTTTAATAGAAGGTCAAACCTTCAAAAAATTTTTTTCCTTAGCATGTCAAAATCTCGCATTTCTTCAGCCGTCACAGAGCACTGTTAGAAATGGAGACAGAATCTGCTGATTGAATTAAAGTGTGCTTTCTCGGAGACTGAACCAGTATTTATTTTGAAATTACTCCTAAATGATTAATTAACAACTTAAAAGCATAAGCAAACCTTTGGCCTCATAGCATCTCTATAACCTTTCACATTATAAAAAGAAAAGGTTTCTGATATCTGTAATTACTTACCAAAATAAAGGACTTTTTTGTGTGGCAGTTTTGTTTGTAAATGTTTTATTTAAAAAAAAAAAATCTTTTAATGCTATTAATCAATACATGTGTAATAATACTTATTAAGTATCACGTAATAGTAGGTATTTTGGATTCAGGAATGTAATGGTTTTAACTAAATCATCAGAGCTCTATTCCGCTCCAGTCTCTTCTAAATTGTCATTTTTTTCCAGAATTTAAACAAACTCATTCTTTGTCAAGGTACATCATCCTTAAGGCCTTGCAAACTTTTTAGTGATTGAACCAAAACAAAGAGAGAGCTCAGCTTTCTTGATCTGAAGACCACGTTGCTCTTGAGCTTAAAAAGGTGCCTGCGGTTTTCAAGCAGTTAGTGGCAAATCAGCAAGAAAGAAATCAGCGGAGAAGAAGGGGCACTTGGAAATCAAAAGAGTAAAGTGCACAGTTATACTGTCCGAAATTGTATTAATCTGATCCAAAGAACTTGCTGGACTGTGGATATTTAATACAATTTGGCTTGCATGGAAATACAATCACGATCGGACAGAGAGGATTTTCTTTTTCTTCCTGAAGTCATCTACAGGATTTATAGAATTCAATTTTCAAGGGTAACATACTGCAGCTCTTTGGATATTGGTCGGTCTCCCAAGTCCACAAGGAGATGGAGAAGGGGGAAGGTGTGGAGGTTTGCAAGGTGTCCTTTGTGCCTTCTCTGTTTTGTTTAGATGCCAGTACTCTCCAGTTCCCCGTCCTCCAGCCCTAATGCAGCGTGCGACCTAGAAATCATAAAGAGTTTCTCTTTATTTGTGTACTGTCTTTGAGTTTGCTGGGATTGCTCCCCTGTTTGTTCTCTGCTGGTAGCCTTGAGGGGGTCCGTCTTCTCAACTGGTTCCTCCTCACAGTCCTGGATTTTACTGGCTGGGGCGTTGGCAACTGACTCCAAGGAGGTGCCTGCCTCCTCCAGGTGGCTGTAGCCCTTATTGCTGCTGGAAGGCTCGGACTGGGAGCTCTGGGTGTCCGTTCTGGTGATGACAGGAGGGGTTGAGGGGGGCGACCCCCCCAGATCCAGAGATTTGGAGTAGCTAGAAGATGCCTTTACCAAGAGGCTGGAGTCCGGGCCCCTGCTGACAGCTGGGGACCGAGGTGGCTCAGGGAAAAGAGGACACCTGGCATCGGGCAAGCAGCTGGTGCTCTGCCGCCTGAGAACCAGCTTGTGCCTCCTCGTCCCACAGCTTCCCTCGATGTCGCTGCTGCTGAGGTCGGTCAGGCTCAGTTCAAACTCCCCTCGTGGGATCTCCCGGACTCCCCGCTCACCAGGGGGCCTCCGCCAGCCTCCCCCTCCACTGCTCGGCTCCAAGGGCAGGAGGGTGAAAGCGCTCAGCGAAGAGCCAACGATGGAGCTGGCTGTGCTGTGCCGGCCCCAGCTCTCCGGCGGGCTGCAGGGTGGGCTGGTGACGGTGCGGCCAGCAAGGGCAGCACGCTCCCGGTAGATGCTGTACACAGCCTCGGCCAGGCTGGGTGGCTGCGGTGGGGTGCAGAAGGAGGAACGCCGTGGCGAGGACACCAGGTCCGGCGGGGAAAGGGAGACACCCAGTCCTGGTGGCCAGGAGCTCTTGGCCAGCATGGCCGCAGCACCCAGGCCTTCACCACCAGGCTTTAGCTCTAGGCCCCGGGACTGCACATAGTTGACAAAGCCATTGAGAGGGGCTGAGGCCGGGGTGCCTCTGTCCTTGGCCCGCAGGCTGTGGGCATCGATGACAGTGGAGTAGAGGTCACGCAGGTTGATGATCTTGGTCTTCTTGTCGCGGTTCTCGTGCAATACTGCATTGGCGCAGATGAAGAGGAAGATGCCGATACCCATGATGAGGGGGCCCAGCACCTTCAGCTTGTCTGAATGCAAGTAGCTCGAGAAAAGACGGAAAAGGAAACCCACTGAGGCCTGGGGAGACGAGGAAGTGGGGGGGAACTGCGGGGACCCCCAGGTGGTAGCAGTGGTGGAGGTGTTGGCTCTGGGGGGTGACTCTGGATGGATCCCTGCTTGTGCCCCTTCCTGGCTCCAGGAGCGGTTCTTGGGGGTGCCACCCTGCGGTGCCAGGTGCCGGCCCCCGCTGAAGCTGCCTTCTCTGTACACCTGGCTGGGCTTCGGCCAGTAGCCCACCACGGCCAAGGCGATGCCCACCAGCAGTACCAGAATGCCACAGAGGGCGATGAGCCCCGAGAGGGAGAACAGCTTGAGCTTGCCTTTCACCACCACCACGTCGTTCTTGCGCTTCTTTTTGGCCTTGCGTTTGCGTTTGGGGACTTGGCTTTGGGGTCGCAAGGGGTCCTGTTTCCTAGCCGAGATCCTCAGGAGGCCTCCAGTGGCGATCATGGCTGGCTATCCAGGGTACTGCCCCCTATGGCCACTCCAGTTCCTGTAGCTAAAGGGAGAAGAGAAGAGGATGAGGACCAGGGGCAGACCTGCAGCACAAGAGGTGTCTCTGTTTGCTGTTCCTCATTCAAACTCCTGCTAATTAAAAGCCTCAACAAGTGGGATGGGAGTTGACACCAACAGGCCGATCTCCCTTGCCCACAGCTCCTGTGTGTGAGAAAGAGACAGGCAGACTGACAGCATCGAAGCAGCCATGTGCCCCAATACACACCTGCCAAACAGCTAATTAATTTCTTTATTTATAAACTACAGGCAAATAATAGAGGGAGAGGTATCTACTGGTATAAACAAAAACTGATCTTGCTGGTCTCGGAGCTTACAAAGCACTGGAGCTCAGAGGATGCTGAGCCCCACTCCCTAACAGAGTCTGGGGTTACACTGCACACTGGCTGTGGACGGCATGTAGGATTTGAGGGGGTGGGGGAAATAAAAGTGGGAAGGCAGTATATTTGATCTATAGATACCATTTGTTTCATTAAACTACTTACACATTACTAGGGGGAGGGTTAAACATATTACTTGCCTTTCTTAAATGAGTGGGAAAGGAATTACTGTGAAATGCACAAGGGAAACATTTGAACACTGGAAAGCAATGCCCTGTGAAAGTTTCTTCCTAGCGATTTGCACTTCATCTGCAATATTACAGAAATTCATCTCCTGCCTGCGGTCCAGAGGCATCCCTGGTTTGGGAACATGTGCGATGCTCCAGGTAACCGTTATGTAACAGCAGCGAATTCCGCCCCCCCCGCCCCCGGAAAGGGGAGATGGTGGCTGGCAGGTAAGAGATGGCGTGTCAAATCTTATTAAAAGAGGAGCAAACCCTTGCAAGTTTTTTTTTTACTGCTGGTAGGGAAACTGGCAGGGGACTGGACATTGAGCATTTATGGCTTTTGTTTTACCGGACCATCAGAAGTCATCTCTCTGTTCCAGTGATCTGAGCTACAAAATGCAGCGTGTAGGAGCAATTCCTGCACTGTTGCCATTCTTTTTGAAAGATATTCCTTCATGCTACCAAGGAGCGTGATCCCCTCCCCCCTTTCTGTTCCTGAGCGTCCAATTACTTTTTCTTTGAGGGAGCAAAAGGTGACAGCACCAAATATAATACGATTCACAAAGTTCAGTTCACTGCACTGAAAGGCGATTAAGTAAGCACCTAAAAAAAAAAAACAAAACACCTTGCTCCCCTTCCCCTGTTCAGCTTTTAAATCTCACTTCTTTTCTGTTCTATTCCCAGATTTGCCACGTATGCAGTAATTTTGTGTCCCATTTACTCCGTTCGTATGCTCCCCAGAAAGAGAAGGGTGTTGTCAGCGAGGACATATTGCTAAATTACTCTCCGAGGTACTGCACGCTCAAAACAAAGAGCAGAGACTTCTCTTCTCTTTCCTACCGCTGAACTATTTATTTTTCAAAAAAAAAAGCAAAACAAAGAGCATTTTTTGTTGACGCAAAAGTGTAATTATCGGGGCATGCTTTGCTTTAATTGCCGGT
>NW_009233090.1:1737-1953 GCF_000690835.1 Fulmarus glacialis | reverse complement strand
CTCTGCGCATGCAGCGTGGCCGTGGGGTGACTGGGATCTCATCCTTGTCCCTTCCTCCTCTCCTGCCAGACTTCTCCTGCCTATGGGTTTGTGAGGTCTTAGCACAGACCTCTGCCCCCCCAAGACTTAAGCCAGGTGTCAGCCTAAACACGAGTCCAGCCGTCTGCCTCGGGAGGGACTTTAGAGCTGCTGAGAGCTCTGCTCTGCCCAGCCAGC
>NW_009233090.1:548-1717 GCF_000690835.1 Fulmarus glacialis | reverse complement strand
GTTTGCACGGAGAGGACCACGTGTCGCTCCCTGTGCACTTCGGGGTGGAAGGCAGGAGCGTGGGTTGGAGCCAGAGACCCTGATTTATGGCATTAGAGAAGTGGAAGTGCAGACTTGGGAAGGAAAACTTGGAAACCCGCCTTTCTGTCCAGAGCCAGGTGCCGGAGGGAAGGAGCTGGGAGGGGGAAAGGGAGGGTGCCGGTGCTGGGAGCCGAGTCCCCGCGGCGCAGCCTCTGCCCAGGGATGCAGGGCCACTTGCAGCGGAGACACAACCCGGCCGGCTGCGCGTTGGTGCAGGACACGCAGGCATTCAGCATGTAAAATAGCACCCGGCTGTCTGCTGCGCCCCTGCGGATGTGCTGCAGCTCAGCCTCGTTAGGCAGATGAAAGCTCATCATTAAGCCTAGCTGTAAGTAGAGCGGCGACAATTAAAGGAGCAAGTGTCCCACAAACGCATCGGGCTGCAGAGGCGAGTCGCAGACTCATGTGAGGTGATGCTTAATTATTCACCACCTCTCATCTCCCATCGCAGCGCCTCCAGCAAACCGCCTGGGTGGGGCCCACACCCTCCTTGATTGGGGTGGCTTGTTCATTTATTATTTTTTTAAAGGGACATTGCTGCGCTTAGGCTGGAGGACAGAGACGATGGTGCCCGGTGCAGGCGTGGGGCTGCCCGGCATGGTCATGCCTGTGTCCTTCACCCCCTTTCTTTCTTCTGTAGGTGCCAAAGGGTGGCAGTGTCCCACCGGCCACAGAGATCACGAAGCCTCCGGTGGTGCCCCAGGCCCAGGAGAGGAAGCCCCAGGTGGCCTACAAAACCGAGATCATTGGGGGGGTGGTGGTCCACACGCCCATCTCCATCAACCAGGTGAGCTGGCAGGATCTGTGCACCGTCCCAAATCCGGGGGGTGAAATCCCTGCCACATCAGCACCCCGCTCTGGTCTCTCTGTTCCCTGGGTTTTAAGAGCAGCTCCTAAAAGGGACAAGCAGAAAAGGTGGCAGCTTAGTCCATGCGTAGCTGGGCGAGGGCATTCCCACCACGCCCTGCTTTGATGTTGCTGCACCTCGCTGCCGGGGGCCCTTCGGTGCTTGAGCCGGGCTTTGAGGGGTCCCTGCCCGCTGGCTTTTGTGTCTGGCTCCTGCTGCTGTCACTGCCCTGCCAGCGAGG
>NW_009233090.1:0-458 GCF_000690835.1 Fulmarus glacialis | reverse complement strand
AGCACAGGGAAAGGGAGTGTCGGGGCGTTATTATTCCTTTAGCATCCTGCTGTGCCCCGCCAGTATTGAGCAGCGCAATGGGTGGAGAAATACTGTTATTACACAGCAGCGATGGCTCTGTCATTCTCTAACCCCATGTCGGAGCAGCAGAGCTTGTGGACGTGGGTCCCCCGGCATGGCTCTGGGCTGGGACGTGGGGTCCGGGGGAGCTCCGGGGGTCCGGGGCAGGCCCAGCCATGGGGCTGGAGGCAGTTGCTGGTTTGGGCTGTTGGGGGGGCTGGTTTGCACTTTCATTTCTGGAAACCAGCTCGGTGCCTGCAAACCCTTCCCACTCAGGGGTGTATAAATAGCTGCACTTAGCACCCTGTAGCACCTCTCCTTTGTCTCATCTGAAGTGTGATGAGACGAGGGGGTGTGAGGAGGAGGCGGCTACGCATCGGCGGCTTCCCAGCCACAAC
>NW_009233089.1:14523-19214 GCF_000690835.1 Fulmarus glacialis | reverse complement strand
GGTGGGGAGAGGGAGGCCGGGTCTTCCGCAGGGCCTTCGAGGTACCTCGGGGGCCTTCGCTCCCAGCCCTGCTAGGTGAAGTCCCCCTGGCAAATAACCCTAATTTAAATCAAATCTCTTCTGGTAAAAATTTCTGTCTCCTTAGCTCAGTTTGCCGTCGCGTCCCCAAACTGACGCCTGCGGAGCGAGATGAGTAGGGACCTCAGAGGCAGGGGATGCGCCCGGGGAAGAGGCTTTCAGGGGTGGCGAGGAGGATGGCGAGGCGGATGGCGAGGCAGAGGACAGAAGGGAGAGTGGAGAAGGATGCCTGAACCTGGTGAGCCAGCTCCTGTGCTTCTCCCGGTCTTCTGAAGCCATAATGCTTTCAGAACAACCTACTTTTGGACTGGATGATTACAGCTGGTTGCCTCCTGGTGCTCTAAAGGATAACTGAGAATAAAACTTGCAGTTGAGAATAAAACTTGCAGTATCCACATTGTTTTAATCCCCGTTTTATTTTTTTTTTTTTTTTTTTTTTGTAGTAAGATCTCGACTTGTTCAATCAACATTGGATCAGTTTATTCCTTATAAGGGCTGGAAACTTTATTTCTCTGAAGGTATTTTTAGACCAAAATTATACATAGCAAGTCTTCTATTCCATTTTTTCTAGAACTGGTTATATGTAGAGGGGATAAGTTCAACAGAAAGCAACTGAAATTCTTATTTGTTATACAAAAATATGAATACAGTAGATATTTCAGTCTTGTGGCATACTGTAATCTCTGTAGGCTCCAAACCTTGGAAAGGTATCTTGAATAGCGTAAAATATGATCTTTCTTAAACCTGTTTAATTAGCCACATAAAACCTGCAGTCTGTCAAAGACTGGAATATACATACCTCTGCTGTACTTTTCTTGATCCTATGTGCTTGTCCTATGTCATCTTAGACAAAGTTCTGTCTTATAACACAACTGTGATACTGTAGAGATCTATCATCTTCCTCAGTTTTGGAATGCAGAAAAATACTGGAAGAGAAATTGCCCGTTTGTGTTATTTTGTGAAATGGAATTAATTATTTATGTCAGTTACTAATACAACGTGTTTCTAATTAGCTTATGCTGACAAGTCTCCTTTTGTCCAGAAGACTCAAGCCTTTGAAAAGTTTTTCATGCAACGCATTGAGCTTTATGATAAGGTAAAAGCAAAACCTCCCCTCCACCCCCCAACCTATTGTTGATACAATAGCATTACAGATTTTATGTATTTTTTCCATCAAAAATAGTCTCCATCATAGATATGAAATGTTTATGACGTGATTTGGATGTGTTGTGTTTATAATTTGAAGTGTGTTTACTAACTTAAAATGTTTCACAGGATGAAATAGAAAGAAAAGGAAGTATTCTTGTGGATTATAAGGAACTGATACAAGACAGAGAATTAACTAAATCAATACCAAATGTATCTACTGAATTAAGGGATATGCCTCAGAAAATACTGCACTGTATGGGTCTGGCAATTCATCAGGTAAATATGATGTTCTGATACATAGAAGCATGGCTCTCACAAAGAATCAGTGGGACTTAAGGGTAATTATGTTATAAACCCCAAATCTCTGTTTTTCTGTCTTAGAGAGATTTACTGTTTATTCAAAACTCAAACTCTTCCATCTCTCCACCATTTCTGTATGGCCTACAAAATCTTGTTTTGAAAATGCTTTAGTCTTGGTGCATCTTGCTTATTCATCATCAAAGCAATTGACTAAAACTAAGTGCAGTTCTAACATTCATGTTACTCCCTATTGGGAGTTCTAATTCCTGGTTTTTTCTTTAAATGTACTGAGAGTTACCTGTGCTGTGTGTCCCACCTCATGCAGCAGAACCGTGGCTCTGGTGGGTAAATGGTGACCAGATTCAAGAATTCCTGGCTCTGTTGAATGTCTCTTAAAGTAGCAATTCACTGCTTGTTGACAGGCAAGTTATCAGATGTTTGTGCTTTAGTCAAACAAAACTCCACACATTGACCAGCATTAAAGATTACTGCATACATTCTTTTTCTTTTTTTCTTTTTTTTTTTTAATTAAAGAAACAAGCACAACAAATACGTTGATTTTAAATTCCATTTAAAATGAAGCTTAAAACTGTTCAGAAGCAGAAAAACACTGTTTAGCCGGGGTCATTGGACAGCAGAAGGCTCTTTAGGCTTCAGCAGTGGCTCTAATGGTAAGGGATGGTAGTCAAACTTAATAGCAAATTAAATCTATACTACATTTGTGTCTGCCTTTCTGTTCTGTCTAGGTGCTAACGAAGGACCTTGAAAGGCATGCTGCAGAGCTGCAGGTGCAGGAAGGATTACCGCTTGATGGAGAACCTATAATAAACGTGCCTCTCATTCACGCTAGGTAATGGGTGTTGAGTATTTGTTTTGTTTTCAGGAGGATCTATTTGCCTCTTGTCTAATGGTTGTCAGTGTCCATGCATGGTGCTGAAGACTTACATATTTATTTTATTGAGAGACTTGACTCTGTGAAGCTATTTCCAGAAAAACAGTGTACGTTTTGCTTTTTTCTTCACCGTGACAAAGACTAAACTCTTGTTGTCAAGACAAAAGTGAAATGAAACCTGCTTATAAGCTGAACAAACAGCTTATAACTAGAAAAGCTTATAAATAGAAAAGTAACTTATAAGTAGAACAACTATTCTGTGAAACACGTATTGATTAAAAACAGAAATGTATTTAAATTCCAGCTGTTTACTGGAGACATTGGGAAGGATCTAGCCTTTTGTAAGCAAAAGGCTTGTCTTCGTAAGGAAGTTGATTTGGAGGTGTAGACCTAAACTACAACTAGTAATATTTATTATTCCTTGTATGGAAGTTTTGCAGTGATGTATGAGGAATGTGTTATTTCATACTAGCTTAAATCTATTAAAGGATTACTGGTAGAAAGTCTCCAAGAATATTAATTCTAATTAATTAAACTTTAATTTGAAATGAAGAAGCTGAGGTTACAGTAATTCTGAAAAAGCATGTACTTACAAGAATCATAATTACTGTTATCTTAAAAATGTGACTTCCTTGAAGTTCGTAATGAAACAAGCCCTTAGCACAATTTCTTTTTCTTTGTCAGAAGTAATGGCATCTCAGTCTTCAGGAGTCTGAGGGGGACTGGGAGTATAAGCCCTATTTGAGTTTTTGTTTTGTTTTCCTTTTTTTTCCTTCTGGTGGTGGTTTGGTATGGGAAAGTAGGATGTTTTGGCATGGCAGGTGGATTTAATTTGGGGGTTTGTCACACTACGATGTATTTTTAAGTTTTGCGTTATTATAAAACTACACCCTTTTAATTACACAGTAGAATGTGTTTAGGAAAAACCTGTGGCCAAAAAAGTTATATACAAGCTCTCAAATTCTAAGAGACAGTTATGGACCATTATCTTGTAGAGGAAAGTATTCAATAAGTCAATAAAATACTATGCTCCTAAAATGTTTCTGCAGCATAGGCAGGGTTGAACGATGAGATGTGGTGTTCAGGGTCCTAAGCAGACGGAGCAGGGAAAACTCCAGATTTCAGGAGCCAGACTCTTCTCATTGGTGCTCAGTGACAGGACAAGGGACAGTGGGTACAAATTAAAACTGTAAGAATACAGGAACATGCTGTTTTACTGTGAGAGAGGTTGCGTAGTCTCCATCCGCGAACATATTCCCAACTCAACTGGACATGTACTTGGGCAACCTGCTCTAGCTGACCCTGCTTGGGTGGGAGGGTTGGAGTAGACAATCTCATGAGGTCCATTCCACGATAAAAGTGTTATTCTGAATTATTTGGCTAGGTATTCTTTGTTGTCCTTAACAAGGTGCAGTGTGTTGTACCTGATGACAGGTTCTTATGTCCTTGAAACATGAAAACTCACCCTTTTGGAGTATAGGCATAATAAGTCTTTGATCCTTTTGTATCACAAGTCTAAACTCTGGTCTTAATCTGAAATAATTCAAAGAGACGGTTATAGATGACTATAAAGTAATTTCTGTGGTATTTCTAGTCTCAGTTGTTTACAGGAGGGAGGTGTCACTATATAAACAAACTGTACAGCTGTTGAGGTATTACACTTGGGGAATATTAAATGTTAAGCGTTACGCTACTTTCTAGAATAGGAATCAAAGGCTGTGCCATGGGTCCACAGACAAAATATTTCTAATCATTGCTCTCGAATACTGTTAATAATTGGTGTGGCACCAACCTTCTTTTTCTTGTTGTTGGGTGTGGGATTTTTTTGTTTGAGTTTGGTGGGGTTTTTGTTTGGTTTTTTTTTTTTAGGGTTTTTTTTGTTCTGCATTTAGGTATGGTAAGCTTTCAAAATGTTAATGCTTAACTCTTGTGTAGGGTGTACAACTATGATCCGCTAACTCAGCTGAAAAACGTTCGGGCCAACTGCTATGGAAAATATATTGCCTTGCGTGGTACTGTTGTGCGTGTCAGTAACATTAAGCCTCTCTGCACTAAGCTGGCTTTTGTATGTGGCACATGTGGAGATGTTCAGAGTGTTCCTTTACCTGATGGAAAGTATACTCTTCCAACTAAGGTAAGTTAAAACCATTTAACTTCATACTTTTCCCTTATCTGTAGTGATTTGACAGAAAGCAGCACCACTGGTATTAAAAAAAAAACCAACAAAAAAACCCAACAAAAACAAAAAAAACCCCAAAACCCCAAAAAAACC
>NW_009233089.1:13972-14236 GCF_000690835.1 Fulmarus glacialis | reverse complement strand
CTAGGGAAAAAAAAAAAACCACCTCTTTTCCATTTTGCCAATTATGTTTAAAAAGCCTCCCTACCTCGCTGCAGTGGTCTTCTATGTTTAAATTGGCTTTTTTTGTGGGTTTTGTTTAGAATTTTCTATTTTAATTTCACAGTTTTTTATTTGGATTTTAAAAGTCATTAGACATAGGAAAGTACCCAGTTATTTTATGTTACCTGATGTGCTCAAGTGAAGAAATTATTTCCTCTGGAACATCTGCAAATATTAAAAAAACCA
>NW_009233089.1:1082-13940 GCF_000690835.1 Fulmarus glacialis | reverse complement strand
CCCCAACAACCCCCAACAAAAAAAACCCCAAACAAACAAACAAACAAAACCCCCACAAAAAAGCACCCACCACCTCCCCTCCCCCCAACACCCAAAAACTCAAAGCAGTTCACCCATGGGATCATACAATTCAGCTGTATTTGCTCTAACAACTATGAGTCAGGGTTCAGGTGTCTGTGCTTGATAGCTCTTCATTAATTATGTATGTGCTAATTTGTAGTCCTAATTTAACTAGCTTTTTTTCCTGAAATGGTGTTAATGAATCACATTGCTTTGCTTTCTTTTTTTAAACCAAATAAGGCAATTTCAAATTATGATTTTAAAAAAACGTTGAGAATGAGTTAGAATTACTACTGTTGCAGTGCCTTGTTCCTGAGTGCCGTGGCCGGTCCTTCACAGCTGACAGAAGCTCTCCTTTAACCACTACAGTGGACTGGCAGTCTGTTAAGTAAGCATGTCTTCCCTTCTGCACAAAAATGTAACGCAACAGGGTAGTCAAAAAGTGACAGGATGGCTCATTCTATGTTACACTGTGTAACTTTAATAATCTTATTCTTTTGCAGCAAGCACTCTTCAAAATTTGTATTACAAAGTGGTTGTTTTACCGAGCACTAGTATACTTTGTATATTAAACCTACTCGATATAATAGCTTCTTGGAAATTCCTCCTACCATGACTGAGTTCTTTAAGAAATGTTCAGTTTGTGCTCTCTGCAGCTTTTCTTGATCGTTTCTGGTTGCATCTGTTATTCAAAGATTGCTTTTAATAAGCTGTAAGTCAGCTAGAAAAGCCCTATTAAATTACATTGCTCAGCTGCAACAGTTGACTTGAATGAATGGAAAGTAAATTTGAGGGTTAAAAAAATCTTAGTTTGAAGTGATGTTGATTGTGTCCCCAGTCCTTAAGGTGTTCAGTAGAAGGAAATAGTGCTGTGCCTGCCCATTCATCTACTTTCTATGTCTAATCAGCAAGTAGGTATCCCTAAAATTTGTGAGACCTTTGGTATGGGGGAATCTGGTATCTGGTTTTCATCGCTTCCATCCTATTATACGCTATCAGCGCTATGACCGTTCTATTGTTGCCCCGTAATATACTTTCAGAAGAGTTTGATGTGTTGTTTCTTGTCCATCCTGTTAGCTTACTGCAGTAAGGCTGTCAGCTTGGAAAAAACAGGACTCTGCTTACTTTTTCCCACTTCTTACATAGAGATTCTGTAAGTTCATGTGCTCTGTATCGAAAGTCTTACTGTGCCAAATGACATCTAAATATGGGTTTTTTTAATTAATGTCCTGTAGTAAAAGTCATTTAAAAAAGTAGTGCTGACATTCTTGTCAGCAGCTCTAGAGGGTGCTGTTTATTGCAGCTTCTTAAGACAAGCTTGACTCTGAGCCTCAAGGAAAACAATCAGAGCTCTAAGTGCAGAGTGAAAACTGGAAACTTTTAAAGGACTTTTTAGTTGCTAGCCTTGTACAACTGTACATAGAGTGTTCTTGTTGTGGTCTGAGGAATTTCTTGGTCTTTGCTAGGGTTAAAATGCCAATTAAGCATTCATCAGGGCTATAATGTCTGACCTCTTAATTTTTGTATATGAGGTCCATCTTATTTCACGTACTGTATTATTTCTACATGAACATGCTCATCAGTGCTAGAAGATCTGAATTTCAACATTGATTATTATTTCTGGAGTTCATAGTCATTGTCTTTCTGGGTTTTATGCATAATATATACCCATTTATTAAAGTCTGAACAGAAAAATTCTGTTTCTCCAAATTCAGCACTGTGGTTCCTAGTGTTTATCAGGGCATTTCTGCTGTCTCCCTTTTCAGTTTGGAAAGTATTGGTTGGAAGCATACAGCTGCAGACCTTGTATGCCGTAATTGAATTGGAAGTGTTATGTATGGAGTGTACGCTCACCTCGTGTTTTGCAGGGTGCAGGAACTCATGTCAGATGATCAGCGAGAAGCAGGCCGAATCCCTCGCACAATCGAATGTGAACTGGTTCAAGATCTTGTGGACAGCTGTGTCCCAGGAGATATGGTCACAATTACAGGGATAGTAAAAGTGTCGAGCACTGAGGAAGGTAAAATACATCAGCTGAGAACACCTTTTTCCTAGGGTGGGGATTTTTCTAGTGATTACACAAGAACAACAACAGCCATCCCCCTTAATCTGAGCTCTCAAAGTTGTAAATGCACTAAGTGTGTATTTCTTCAGAAGTTCCCAAAGGTTTATAACGAGGAGTTATTTTGAAAAAGCCAGAAGCAGCGCTGTCCGAGAGGAGCACTGTCTCTAATGTCCAAGAGGAGCACTGTCTTTGTCTAATGATAGAGAGGGGGTTTTGCAACCCACTTGTGGTCCTGAATCTGAAGTGCCAGTCTGACATCTGATGTTTTAGTATGTCAGCTGATAGGAAAGCCTTCTCTGGACCACTGATGTAAGGTGGTCCTAAAGTCTCTCTGAGAGTCGTCTTTTTTTTTTTCTTTTTTCTTTCCCCCCCACCACAGTGAGGCTGTAATAGAATATATTGCAGAGAACTGCATTACTGATTTACTGTGAGACCACATTCTCTGCTCAGTAATCATTAGGGGATATAGAAAATGATTAATTATTAAGCTACATGTTTAATTCTTCTGCACTATGGATTTCTTTTTCCCTCTAAATATTGAGTGGAAACATTTTATATTCAACTTATATTTGACTAGAATAATGTAATAATTTAAAATTCCTAGAAAACTTAATTTATTCTGGGAGAAAATTCTCTCTATACACATAGACCCTCCTAATCCAGCAAAATATTTTATTGTGTACGTAAATGGAGGGAACTTAAAGAATTTAAGTACTTAAGTACTTAATGATATAAAAAAATATTCCTTCATCCTTTCTCAATTTTTCTAACAGGAGCTTCTAAAAATAAGAATGACAAGTGTATGTTCTTGTTGTACATTGAGGCAAATTCTGTCAGCAACAGTAAAGGACAAAAACCAAAGAATTTTGATGATGAGACCTTTCAAAGATCGTTCATGGAGTTTTCGCTTAAAGACCTCTATGCTGTTCAAGAAATTCAAGCTGAGGAAAATTTGTTCAGGCTCATCGTGAAGTAAGTTGTGTCAGACCTAGGCTAGGTCTAGGATTAGACTTCTGAATGAGCATGACCAACTTCAGACAAATGTGACAGCTAATCTTAAGGCTATGAAATGCCTAAGGCTTGTGCAATAGATACCACAGAGGTTTAACAAACTTTAGTGGGCAAGGGGCTTGGGAGGAAGTGAAAGTATTGCAGTGGGGATGTTAGGACTCTGGGAGGGATTTAAGGATACAGGGAAGTTAGGAGTGTTTCAGTTCAACCCTGAGACGGAAAGCCATGGGTAAAAAACCCCAATTAATTAATTTTCCTCCTTACTGAGCAAATTCAACTCATGAGCACTGTTTTGTTCTCTGCGCTGCTTTTCTAGAGCAGAGAAAAGAGGTGTGAGAACTGAGCAGAGGGTGTGAAAGACTCTCAGTTCAGACTGAGAAGTACTCTTCTAGCTGGAGTGTGCCTCCAGTCCTCCCAGTGGAGTCAAAGAACATGAAACTAGCACCTTTAAAAGGAGGGTTACACGTAGTTACTTGATCAAGATAAGAATGGGTGCAGGAACCGCTGGGAAACTGGTTCTCCTCTGTCTTTGTGTGAACTCAGATGAAAGGCTTTTCTTATTTCAAGCATATCTGGTTATCTGAAAATTTCAAGAAATTCGATGCTGCTGATTTAAACTGATTCTGTTAGAAATTCAGCAACAGCTAACCAAAAGTTATATGTTTATAGAAGTATTGTATGACAAGAGAGACAGAACAGGTGATTATTTAACTTATAATCCGCTTACGTTATGGTGTTCCTTGTTTTTCAGCTCTCTTTGTCCTGCAATCTATGGCCATGAGGTAAGTAATTTAACAGCTCTGCTTGCAACTTCAGTTTGAAATGTTTATGCCACAGTAAACTCCTAAAGGATTTATAAAGCTTATCTGGGGTGGGGGGAAGGGACAGGGACTGTATTTACAGGTGACTGTGACTCACAGTCACTTTCAGTGACAAGGAGGTGGCGGTCTTATACCCTTAAGTTCAGCCATCCAGAAGGAAAGGGTTATTACAGCCAATTCTAGGGAGCTGTCAGTATTGGTCACCATGATCAAATACTTATTAGTGTTGGTATGTACCACTACAGATTGTAAAGGCAGGTTTGGCCCTGGCGTTATTTGGAGGATGTCAGAAGTTTGTAGATGACAAGAACAGAATCCCGGTGCGAGGAGATCCACACGTTCTGGTCGTTGGAGATCCAGGATTAGGAAAAAGTCAAATGTTGCAAGTATGGGTTGATTTATTTCTATTGTCTGATTGTATTTTTCTCTAATTCGTTGCTATCTTGACTCCTTGTAAGCATGGTAGGATAGCTGTGCTAAGACCAAAGGGTTGCTGGAGCCTGGCAGGAGCCATCTTTTCACGTAGGATGCCTCAAATATAGGATAGTACTCAAAGGGGTCCCCTGCTGTCCTCTCCTTCCAGGGAGCCTTGCAGAAGGGATCATGCCTGTTAAAACACTTACCAAAGCAGGTATACTTGGTCAAGCCTGTGAGCTTTCAAGTATAGGCTTGCTGTCCTGCCCTTATATAGTTTTTTTTCACCAACCCTTTTCTGCGGTGGGGAGTTTCACTCCTTCCTATCTTCATTTAGCTGATCCGTTGTCAAATAAAATAAGTCCACTATTGGAACTAATGCAACTTTAAATACCATGTCACTCACATTCTGTGAGGTTTACTTCCATTCTTTTACCCTAATTCTATGTTGCTAGCACAGATCTCTAGGCTTTTTAGGAAAGGGACCTGCTGCTGTGTTTGGGTTTTAATCTTGGTGGGCATTTCTGCATGACTGACAAAATCGGTTAGTAAAATAATCTTTTCATCTTAAACTGAATGGTTTTAAAGTTCCATGTGTTTTCCCATGGTTACTGTGAAGTGAAAGAGGGACAGAGTTCACCCACACCTGCAACACTGCACACCTCATTTAAAAAGTCTGAGTCTTTCTAATGTGGACATGTTGTATTAGGATATGACTTGAATAACTTAACCGAAGTGATGGATTTGTATGCAAGCATCTTGGCAAACAAATTTTTAAATTATTTTTTCACTGAATGGGGACTCTCTAGCATAGAGCAGATTATTTGTTTTTTCACATCATTACTAAATAATGGAATGCCATTCAAGAAAAGCTAGTAATATGTTCCTCAGATAAGACCCTGAGACAAGGCTCCTCTGTCATCACTGTCACAGAAGAAAAAATCCCAAGGAGAAAACCAAAGCTCTGTAGGAGCCAGGTTTTTTTTTTCGTTGGTTTTTTTATTCAATACTCAGTGCCTGTCACATATCTGATACTGAACAAATATGCTTTGGGTGTCATCTTTTAAATAAAACAGAGGCACCAGTAACTGTAGAGATTTACTAGGAAAATCCAGTTATGGTAACCGTATTCTAGGCAAATTTAACTGCAACACGTCTGTGTTTTGCCAGCCTGTGTAAAATTTCTTCAAGCTTACCATGCTTTGCTTTTCTAGTTCATATTTCAAATTGTAAGCTGCTTTCTGGATACTAGAGGTGTGGACAAGACTAGGACTGTTTTTCATCCCCTAGTTGTGGGGAGAACTATGCATGCTTCCTTTGAAGTGGCTTATATTGGGCACTCAGACAAGATGTTAGTCTAAACAGACCTTGGGGTTGCAGAAACTATGTATCTGCAATTCCGTGATGGACAGCATGTCCCCAAGCATTTCAATATACTTTGAAATGTAAACGTTGTGCCCAAAGTCCTAGTTAACACGTAGACGCGGCTGTGTGCAAGTACTGTGACCAAAGTTATTTCTGCTGTTTTGCAGAAGTATGTCTCTTGGGGTTGCGAGGAGTTATAACTTTACTGTTGGGCCACATTAAGTAGAAGAAAATAAATTTGGGGTTGCTTTGAACTGTTTCTCTAGAATAACACTTATAAAATTCTTCACCTTGGGGAGGGAAAAAGTATTTCTTTCTCTTCTAGGCAGTGTGTAACGTTGCTCCTCGAGGTGTGTATGTTTGTGGTAATACTTCCACCAGCTCTGGCCTGACTGTTACACTGTCTAGAGATGGTGCTTCTGGAGATTTTGCCTTGGAAGCTGGTGCTTTAGTGCTTGGAGATCAAGGTAATACTCGTAATGCTACAGGTTTTGTATGAACAAACATGGAGGGGGGGTGTGCTGCTGAGTCTAAGGTTAACTACAGTGCTTGCATAATTGTGGACTAAAAATGTAAATTTGAAGTATGACATTGGCTTTCCATGTCTTGGGAAGTTCTGAGCTTCTCCAGTGAGTTCTCTGGAGGTGGTTCCTGCTTTCCTAGGGCTTAGGATGTGTAGGAAACTGGAGTTCTGCAATTCACATACCAGCCTTGTTTAATGTGTCAAAGAACATGGATTTCCTTGTTGAGAAATCTCTGACTTAATGGCAGCTACTGGATTCTTATTGTTTTTGAAAGACAGCTGACTTATGAGATTTGTCGTCTACTTCTATTTTTAAAAAGCTTGTTTTGTCATCTTAATCAAGACACTGCTTCTGTGAGCCAGGCCAACTTCATAATGGTTCAGCTGCGGCAGCATGGAATGAAAACAAACCTTGGAGACTTGGTCCAATGTCTCCTGCAGTCCCTACGACGTTAGGTTGGACTTCTGGTGGATTGTAACATACAATCTGTCAGATTGTACAGTCAGCACTGGATTGTAGCATACACTTCTCCATCAGTTAATGTGTTTTCTAATATGTCTTTGTCTTGTGCTAATTGCTTCCAGGTATTTGTGGAATAGATGAATTTGATAAGATGGGAAACCAGCATCAGGCTTTGTTGGAAGCCATGGAACAGCAAAGTATCAGCCTTGCCAAGGCTGGCATTGTTTGCAGTCTGCCAGCTCGGACGTCTATTGTTGCTGCAGCAAACCCAGTTGGAGGACATTATAACAAAGCCAAAACAGTGTCCGAGAACTTAAAGTGAGCACTTTCTGAAATGCTGCTGATATAGTTCATGTTTAGGTGTAGGTGCTTCTGGCAGTCTTGTAGTACGTATATAATTGCTTTCAAGTTTCCTGGAGCTTGAACGCAAACCTACTGTAACAATTTTTCATGGTTTTTGAGAGAGAAATTGCTGTTCTACTTCATTCTGAATGAATGGGACAGGACTTTCTAAATGTCTTTGAAGTGGAGCAGAGTTGCTGTAATTTTTCCACGTTTTTACAAGCATTGTGTGGTTTTCTTGTCTTTACTCTAGAATGGGGAGTGCCTTACTGTCGAGGTTTGATTTAGTTTTCATTTTGCTGGACACTCCAAATGAAGATCACGATCACTTGCTGTCTGAGCACGTGATGGCAATCCGAGCTGGAAAGCAGGCAGCATGCAGCAGCGCTGTTGTGACTCGTACCAACACGCAGGATCGCTCTGTTCTCGAAGTTGTTTCAGATCGACCACTGCTTGAAAGACTAAAGGTAGGACTTGCCTTGTGACTGTCGCTATGCCCTTTCCTGTGGGTTTTATTGCATGGAGACCTGCTGGATGCCCTCAGTCTCCCATTCTTCTCCTGATAATTGGCTCTGAATTAAAGAGGAAAGATTTAAAGCCCCAGCCACCAGTTTCTACCAATTGTCTGTTGTAGCTAATATTACCCACCCTGCTGGAGCTGCTAAAGATGTGTCTCAAGCCATCTTCATCTCCACACAAAAGAGAATTTATTGGCTGAGCTGGTTTTTTTTGGTTGTGGTAATGAGAAGACACTTTGCATGAAATGCTCTAAAGCAAATTTGCTGTGTTAGATTTCAATAAAGAGCTACAGAACTAGACTGGATATAATAATTTGATATAACATGATGTGCTGTGAAGTACTGAATCCGAATAAAGCAGTGTGTAAACAAATCCTTGGGCATCTGCAACTCATGAAGATTTGGGGATTATAGGAGGGGAAGCATATTTCTCATTAAACTTAAGTGATCAGTTTGAGAGCTGATATTGTCAAATGCCAGGTCTCGGGAGAAATATCCCCTACTGGAGCTAAACCCATGCACTTTTGGAAATGGGATGTCAGCAGTGATGGTTTGATCTTCTGTGGAGATATATCTTATAACGATTGGGGAAACTGGATTTTCTCTTTTTTGAGAAAGAATTATTGATATAGTTAAATCATATTTGGCACTTCCTATCATTTCAAGTGAGAGGCTTCGGCTGCTTTTTCTGAAATGGCCAAGTGTGTTCAATTACATGTCTAAGCATAGTGTATGTACTTTTTAAGTATATGGTTCATATATGAAGCACTAAAGCCCTTACAGTGAAGATTTCTGCATGGACTGCATAGAAGATGAAGATTTTATGTTAAAATTTTTATTGTATAGGGTTCTGACAGACAGAAATCTAAGCTCTTTGTAATTGGCTTAGATCTTACCAGGAGAAAACTTTGATGCCATTCCACATCAGCTGCTGAGGAAGTATGTTGGATATGCTCGGCAGTACGTTCACCCAAATTTATCTCCAGAAGCTGCTCAGGTCCTCCAGGAATTCTACCTTGAGCTCCGGAAACAGAACCAAGGAGTAGACAGCACACCAATCACCACGAGGCAGCTAGAGTCACTGATTCGACTTACGGAGGTAAATTCAAGGTGTAATACTTAAGGGATTGAAAGCAAAGGGATTATTCCTAAATTACTACTGATATCCTATAATTTTTGACAGCTTATTCATGGCTATGCCTTTTTTTTGTGTTTAAAAAAAAAGTGAAATGCAAGAGACTTATAAATGCTTAAGAGCTACTGATGCTTAAAGCCTCTTAAAGTAAAACACCCTTGAGGGGGTGGAAAGAGAATCTATCACATTCTCGCAAAAGGAGAAAAAGTAGGTGCAGGCAGGGACAAGCTGCTGCCCATCCTGAACTTAAACTGCTGCTGTTTTCCTTAACGCTATGCCTTCATAACACTATTTGTGATCTGCTGCTTCCCAAGAATACATGGCTAAAAAGCAAATAAACTTGAAGATACAGCATAATAATCCAAATGCAAAGGAGATGACATTGAAACGCTAACCAAAAAAAATAGAGGAATCTTCCTCTAAATCCTGTAGGCTCAGGTTTCATCTCTGTGCTTCTAAAATTTGTGCTTGTTGTAGGGCGATTGTAGCCTTGTTTCACATCAGGTGTAATATGTCTTAAATATACCTTTGTGGGGTTTTTGTTTTGTTTTAAGGCACGATCAAGGCTGGAATTAAGGGAGAAATCTACCAAGGAAGATGCTGAGGATGTAATAGAAATAATGAAATATAGGTAATACACACTGCTCTAAAAATAAATAAAGCATTACGGTGCTATTCGTTCAAAGACTTTTTTTTTTTTTAATAAAGGTATGCAAACAGAGAGGAAAAATTACTTGATCAAGTTTAGGCCCATGATACCAATGTTGAGATTTGTTACCTCTTCTTTAAAAACTGACAGGAGCCCTAGGTTGAATACGATCACTTAGACCTTTGAGTTGTATCATCATAGCAGTTATGAATATAGTGCACAGTAATTTAGACATGAGGCGCTGCCAAAGGTTTTTCCTCTTGTGTGATTACTCTTTTTGTTGTGGTTGAACAATTTAAGTTCAAAAGTGATTTGGACAGATGCTAATCTAGGTTCCCTAGGTAGTGACTTTCTTACTAGGGGATGGTTTCCTATGTGGCTTCTGAAAGCTTTCTCAAGCAGTTATGTTTCAGGAAGCAAATTAACGCACTCTTGCTTTTACCTCTTGTTGATCTTTTTTTATATATATCTTTAGCATGTTGGGAACCTACTCAGATGAGTTTGGAAAACTGGACTTTGAACGTTCACAGCATGGGTCTGGGATGAGCAATCGGTCACAAGCAAAAAGATTTGTTTCTGCCCTTAACAGTATTGCAGAGAGAACTTACAACAATCTCTTTGACTTGCAACAGCTTCGACAGATTGCGAAGGAGCTACAAATACGAGTAAGTCTCGAAATCAAGCATTTCTTCAACAACAAACTGCAAGACCAGTCAAAATTACTTATTGTAAAATGGGAAGTGGAAAAGGCACATCTGTTGTGCCTCTCTGCAATGAACAGAAATAAGCAGTGTTTGCTGAATTGCTGTTGTTTGTAAGCTTTACTAATCTTGCTAGCTGTTTGACAGTAACAACTCCTTGCACTAGTAAGGGCTGGTTCTGCTTCTGGAGCTGGGCCTTAGTAAGATTCAGCTTTGTTTTGTGAAAGGCAGTTTTGGTTTCAGTGTACTTTACTTCCTCTGTCTCCCCAGGTGACACACCTATTTTTGTTCCTAAATTTAGACTGTTGTGGTGTCCATGTTCTATTTCAGCAGTGCAGTGATGTTTCTGCTTGGCCTTCTCTGGCCCAAATACGCCTTTTGGGTTTTCATTCTTGCTTCAAGGGTCCTGATACTGTAACTTGATAGGAACATCAAGTAGGACACATGGCCACAAATGTGTTTTATCCTGTAATTGATTTGCGTTCTGTACTTGTGGGGGACTTCAGCCAAACAAAAATATCGATAGCTAATTCTACTTTTTGCTTTGTGACAAAAAGCTTTAAATGCCAATTTAAAACTTAAAACTGGATGTCAGGTGTAATGAGTGAAAAGTAATAACAATTAATTTCTCTTTATGGAACTTATTGTGGGCAATAATGCTATTCTTTCTATTACCTGGGTAACCTACTTTGGCCTGCTGGGGCGAGACAGCTTCAGTCTCCAAACTTGTTCAAATGTTGACTGTACACAATCCTGTCTGATAGAACCTGTTATTGCCAGGTCTCCTCTCACATGATCATTCATTCATTCAGTGACTAGTCACCTATAGCTAATCAATTAATTCTAATTTTCCCTTTATATGTAGAATATTTTTTGCCCATTCAAAAGTTCTATACCTGTAATAAATACTTGGAAATCAGTGAGAACTGTAGAAATCAGACTTTTATTTGGTGGATACTTGTGTTTCAAACTTAGATTTATACATGTGTTATTCTGTATACTTTCTGCATGCCATGAAGTGTATAAGTAAAGCACAAAAGGGTGCAACTGACTGTATGCCACCTCCTAGTAGGTCAGCATTTGCTGAGGAAACTAACCTATTCTTAGCTCACTTTATTTCACTAAGTTCTTTCAAACTGTTTATGTCGCTTTACATCAGATAAAATGCCATTCTTCCAATTTGGTATTTATTTTTGTCTTGTCTTCTTTTTTCCCAGGTATCTGATTTTGAAAGCTTTATTGGATCCCTAAATGACCAGGGTTACCTTTTGAAAAAGGGTTCAAGAGTTTATCAGCTTCAGACTATGTAAAAAGAGCCACTGTGATAAACTTTTTTTGAGACATAATCGTTCAATCTGGAATGGACTGGTGCATCTGCAGCAATAAAGGATGCTGAACTGCAGCCGACCGCAGTAGTCAATGCACTGCTGCACCGTGGCTTACTGGGGTGTGAGTCCCTTTCAGAAACTAGCGGTGCCCACAGGCCTGCTTTAAGCTGCCATAGGACGAGCTGACATGTGGTATTGCTGCTTGACTCATCCTATAGGTCTGCTAGCCCAGATGAGACCATGTAAGACTAGCATGTACTTCCTTGCCCTTGAGGAGTGGAAAGTGTATTTTATAT
This sequence comes from Fulmarus glacialis, assembly GCF_000690835.1. Taxonomy (NCBI): domain Eukaryota; kingdom Metazoa; phylum Chordata; class Aves; order Procellariiformes; family Procellariidae; genus Fulmarus; species Fulmarus glacialis. The sequence continues at coordinate 2,249 of NW_009233089.1, read as the reverse complement.
TGACATTATCACAGTGCCATCACAGATTTTACTTCTAAAAGAGATGTTGGACCCACAAATTTAAAACCAGAAATCTTTCATGAGAAGATAAGTTGTGTTTTTTAGCATTGTAGTTCGTTTGAGGAATTTAAAGAATAGAAATGTTTCCAAAAAGTTGGGAACCTTCAGCTTGAGACAAGACTTTGTAGCTGTAAGAAGTGATACCTCCTGGAAACTGACTTAATTTTCTGCTTTGCAGCTCTGTATTTATTTGTCTCTGTAGCTGAGATTTTATTTGAAATGTGAGTCTGATTTAAGAAAATATCCTTATTACAATATTGAATTTGTAAAACAGGAATTGGATTTTATTTATGTCTTTCATTAAACTTTATATATAGAGAAATCTGTGATTTGTTCAAGAGTGTTACACAGTAACAGTGAACACTGGTGCGGGTTAATGGCCATTAGAAGATGTGTAACATGTTATGTATGTTTCTGTGTAACTGTTCCTGCCACAGAAAAATTTGTGTTCTGCAGAGTAAATTGCTGAATGTTTCCTGACTTTTATGAAATCAGAATCATGGTCTAATGCAATAAAATGGCAGGTGACAAGCTTTCAGTGTATTAAAAACAAACAAACAAAAAACCCCACCAATTTGAAAAAATCAAGAATGCATTGCTGATACTTCTCTTTTCCCCCTTTTATTTCTAAGGTAGGATATGATACATACATTGAAAATAAGCTTCATTATTTCCGCCTTTTTTATTAAGTGACATAAGGATCTGATCTACAGCATGTGTGGGCATACAGTAGATGTTAGCATTTGGGCAGCAGAGGAGACACACCTTCTTGCAAATGGGGAGTTCATCCCCCATGAAGAGGTATCAACCACTGGGAAGTAGGTATTAGACACTGATTTTAATCTTTGCCAACAGATTAAGGAAGGGTTTTGGGTTTTTTTTTTTTTGGTTTGTTTTCCAGTCGGTAGTTATCCTTCCCTAGGTGCCAGACTTTGCACTTCCCCTCGCTGAACTTCACGAGGTTCCTGTCAAACCAATTCTCCTGCCTGCTGAGGTCCCTCTGGTGCATCAGCCACTCCTCCTGCTCTTGTATCACCTGTCCCAGCCTCCAGGTCATGTTCTTCTACTCCTGCCTTCACCTTCCCCACCTTTAAAAAAGAAAAAAAA
>NW_009233089.1:0-833 GCF_000690835.1 Fulmarus glacialis | reverse complement strand
TCCCCTCTTGCGTCCCAGCCCCTCCCCCTGCTCTTGTATCACCTGTCCCAGCCTCCAGGTCATGTTCTTCTACTCCTGCCTTCACCTTCCCCACCTTTAAAAAAGAAAAAAAACCAACTACATCTAATCGCTGTGGTAGAGCAATTAATAAATTAACAAGGGTCATACACATTTTAGCTACTCCTTCTTGATTCTTTCAAACAGCTGTGGGAGAGGTAGAGTTAAACCTGCTCTTGTATCACCTGTCCCAGCCTCCAGGTCATGTTCTTCTACTCCTGCCTTCACCTTCCCCACCTTTAAAAAAGAAAAAAAACCAACTACATCTAATCGCTGTGGTAGAGCAATTAATAAATTAACAAGGGTCATACACATTTTAGCTACTCCTTCTTGATTCTTTCAAACAGCTGTGGGAGAGGTAGAGTTAAATATCCTACATGGATTGTTTGGGTTTTTGTTTGTTGTTTTTTTTTTTTTTAAAGCCTCCGTTTGTTTTGCTAGTTACTGACTGCTGTGTGTCATTAAAGCTGATTAAACACCTGGGGTCAAACCTTAGCCGGGTGATAAACTGATGCCAGAAATATGAAAAATTTTTTTTTCTAGGTGTGAGAGAAGGGGGGCGGGGGCGAGCCTCAGAAGCAAGTAAATGATTGCACCTGGGAAAGTAAACTACTTTCTCCTTGAGCTAAAGTAAACGTGGGCGAGGGAAGGTGAAGAGCAAGTACCAAGAACAAGAGACTGCTTAGGTCCTCTGAGAAGTCTCCTACGGTAAATTAAACCTTCACCTTCCTCCCGTAAGGGCTTGTAAGAGAACACCTGGAGCAAAAAGCGCGGCC
>NW_009233088.1:1137-25103 GCF_000690835.1 Fulmarus glacialis | reverse complement strand
GGTCGGGGAAAGCCCCGCGCAGGCAACAGGTTGCCCCGGCGTGCTCCCGGTGGCTTCTTCAGCCTCCCCCCGTCCAGCCTCGGCGGCCCAAAGACGAGCGGGACGCCATCCCGAGTGGATCTTGCTCCTCCACACATCCGAGTGTAATTAAAGTTCGTTACACCCGTCCCGATTTCCCGAAGGCAGGCAGGGCTTGCCAGGTGGAAGGGGAGCCCTGGGAAGAAATACTTTTAGCAGGGTTTAGGTTGGGTTACAGCACGGTATTTTGGAGGTTCCCCTGCGTAATGATGGGTCCAAATCAAGTGGGTTTTCCCCCAATCGAGAAATTGTGATTAATTGTCTTTGATTTTCTGAGTGAAAGGTGGCAGGACCGGGGGAGCTCTGGTATCGTTAACTGCTTCCAGGGATCTCCCCTCCGGAGAGTAAGGTGAGATCTTACCCGCGCATCTCACAGCGCTGGGTTAAGCACCCGTCCTGGAAAGAAAGAAGATTCTGGTACAGTGGTTGCATACATTTCCTAAGGGCATCACCTGGGGTCCCCCGCTCCCTTGGTGCGTAAGAAGGGTGAATTTCCAGCGGGTTCACCAGAGTTGAAGGCAGACTGTTCTGTCTTACAACGGACAAAGCTGCAGGTCGAGGGAAGCGAGCCGCTCAGCCTGATCCAACGCTTGTTGAAGCTGATGGCCTGGAGGCATCATAGGCGAACGGGACTTCTTCCAAGAACTGCAGAAATGCCCTAAAAGGACTTGGGACTCTTGTTAGCTTTCCTTGAAATTTAAGGAGGGGACATCAAAGCTTTTCCATCTGGAATGCATGCACTTCAGGACCAGTTCTCATCTCAGTTACATCCCTGTGTGCGTCCAGCATTTTTTCCTGGGGTTATTCGGGCTTTGCTCTGCTGTTGCTAGATCAGGATTCAGCCCTGCCCCTCCAAGTCTCTCTGATTTTTTTTTTTTTTTTTTTTTCACATCTATGTGTTTGAATCTGGAAGGGAAATTAATCTTGTCAATGAAAACCTTTCCCTGAGAATTGTATAGATGGTCGTATTAGAGTAACCATGTCTATTACTTAGCACAATGCAGCTAAATGTTTTAAGAGACGAGATTGTGACAAAGATGTAAGTCCTTTCCCTCTCCTCTGAATTAACAGTTGCATCCCACAGTGTTATTATAAGCCCCCACACTTGTCTAAAGCCTTGTAAAATGATTTCTAATAGTTGTTTCTGTTACAGCCCTAGTATAATTTTCCATATATTAACTGTGCTAAATACAAATAAATTCACAAATAAATTACACTGCTTTGCTGATCATCCCTACTTAAGCTTCTGTTAATTTCCCTTTTGTTCTGGTATTTGTCACTAGCTCGGCTCTCCCCGAGGACGTGAATCCTTGCTATTCCCCCAGAGCTCTGCAAACCCCCCTAATGTGGCTTTTTAATCTCCTGTTTTCCAAAGGCAGCAGCCACACTGTAGCTTTTCTAACCCTTTTCTGAATAATTAAGTTCCTGTATCATTTGGGCTCTGTTGCAACTTCCCTATTTGCATTAACTCACTTTTATAATGAGGTGGCCGGTGCTGAGAACTATATTGCAAATGCAGGCTCACCAGCCCCTTCTGCAAAGCCAGAATAATTTTCTGTGTCGGGATCTGTTATTCCCGTGGATCAAAAAGGACAGACGAAGAAGAAACGTATTCTAACTTTCAGCAAGACAAAATTGGCACAGTTCTTAATAAGCACAGTTGAGCACTTGAACAAGCAGGCAGAGAAGATTGCAGAGACATCAGCAGTTAGGTTAGGTGTCAAATTCTAGCAATTTTATTTGGGAATAATTTAATTACTCCTCTGTGATGCAGTGAGATGGACCGATCACCTGCTTAATCCCTCCATCAGATTGCTTTAAGGTAAACACAGTATGATTTTAACGTATAACACATCATCTCCAGTAGGATCTACGTTCTACGTTCCTGCAGACCTGGAGTTAGGGGCCGACTGATATAACGCACCTTGTGTCCCAAGACGTAGCACTGTGACCGGTGAGGCAGCTGGTGCCACCCACTGATCCTACACTAGTAAGTATTTAGGAATATAGTTGCAAAAAGGTACATGGCAACACTCAGCTTACAATTTTGATACAGGCTGCTGCACCCTGTTAGGTGCCTGCTTTGTGTACGCAATGGGATGCACCACAGCAGTACAAGGAGCGGGAAATTACGAGATCAGCTAATCAGGCAGTGTCTGAAGTACCACCTTCCCTGCAAGGAGGTGCCTTGCTTCATTTGAGGTCACAAGTACCAAAGCCTCTCTTAGTTAGGCGCTTCACAGCTTTCAAAAAGTGAGTCAGGCTGGTGCTCCGTTGCAGGCTGCCGAGGGCCGGCAAGACTCAAGTGCCCCTGGGTGTGCCCAGAGAGAGAGATAAAGGCACCCACAGAGCATCCCTGGTGAATCACAAAGGGTGTCTGGACCTCGGCATTATATGATGGTTGAGCAGGAGCTTTGGTGGTTGCGGTTGTTGGCCAAAGCAATAGTTAAGCACCTAAAAGCGTGTGTGGATCTAACTTGAAACTCCATTTTCAGATGTGGTGTAAGGACTCAGGAACCTGTCCCTTCAGGGAAGCGTTTAGCAGGTCAGGCACAATTCCCAAATTTAGACAGTCAAGAACCCAGACACTTCGCATTGAAGCTCCAAAATTCCGGGGGCACAGGAATCTGGGGAGATCTGGGTTCAGCTCGATTTGCTGCCTGAGAAATCCCAACCTGTGCTCTCTGGGAGGCTGCCACAATGCTCCAGGGTGCAAGCTACCCAGGGGAGATGGAGAAAGCAGGGAGGAGAGCACCGTGTGCCTCTATGTTGAATCTGCTCCTCTTTGCATAAAAAGAATTAAAGATTCATTGAGCTAGGAGGAGAGGAAGACCAAAGGTGAGTATAATTTTTAGTTTAGTGGTGAGGGCACCTACCTGATCCGGAGTTTCAGTACTCCTCCAAGAGCTGTTTGTGAATTCCAGCCAGGAAGGTGAGGTAGAAATGCAATGAGAAAGAGAGCGGGTGGCTCTGGCATGCACAATTCCCCTTCCTGAAGGACCATCCCAACGGCTGAGCTAAAGACTCTTCTGCACAGTCTCACTTTTCTCTCAAAAGGTTTGCTTTTTTTTTTCCCCCCTCTTTTCCAGCTACACATCCTCAGCACAAACTTAGCTTATGAACTGAAGCATGTGGTTTTCTCCACAGACAACAAGAGCCAGATCATCCCCTGACCAAATCTGTAACCCTGGCAGGACCCGGCAGGACTCAGACCCACTGAGGTGGGGGGGGTTTCTGGGCACATGTGCAAGCTGACCATTGTACGTTTGAGGTTCTCGGATTGAAGGTAGGTATCTCCCCAGTTAGGTGCATCTAGGCTTGGACAGGAGCTGAGGGAACATTTTTATTTCAAATTTAGGTGCTTAAATTCTGCTTTAATGCCTTCTTTTGGTTCCTTTTTGGATTTGGCCCTTGACTTGAAAATATAACAAGAGCCGTACCAGCTCAGACCTCTTATTTAGCAAAAATGTCAAGATCAAAGTAAGTCTGTGGTGATACTTCCCTGGTATTTTCTCTCAACCTCCAGCAATCATGGCTTAAGGACTTCCTGAGCAATAGTAAAATACTTTTAAGAAGCTGAAATCAAGATTACTGTGAGTAAAGGCTCAGCCCTTGGGTCAGTACCCTCACCCATCCCAGTGAGTAGCTTTGTTTTGCTATCTTTTGTCATGATTGATGGAAGTTATGGATAACATTACCCTCTGATCCTCTGAAGTGCTTCATTCATTGCCTTTCTCACATTGCAAGACTCACAGATATTTCTCATTGCCAGAATTAACTATCTGGAACTCCATGTATTCACCAGCTAGTAAAACATAATATATATAGTCCTTACGCTAAAATGTTCACGTTTCTTGCTGAAAGCAAATTTGAATCTGTATAATATTATTTCCATATAGTACTATTTCCATATAATATTATTTCCATTCACAAAATATAAAAGATAATGATACTGATCATTTTTGCTTAATGGAGGGAGAAGTTTAGAAATGGTTAGCCTTATTGTATTAACCGCCATCATTCCCCACAAATACTGTGCACTTCTTTTTGACCTAAGCTGGGATTTCTGATAGTACTTGTCTTAACAGCACAGTGCTGAATTTGCTTCCACTTGATGGACCCAGTGGATACATGGGATCCTGCACAGTAGAAAAAACATTTTATTACATAGAACAGGGACAGGAGCTGGCTCTTGTCTTACTGTCTGTGAGGCAGAGTAGCAGTAGCCCACAGAAGCTTGTGCTGCTGTAGCAATACATAAAATTTGGTCCATATAGCCAGAATCAGGCCCCCTGTACTGACACAGGATCTATTACAGATCCTGCACAAGGAGGAGTTTGCATACAACCCAAACAGACATTGCAGTTGGATAGGCTTTATTGTGTGTATTGATCATGGTGAATTGCTGCTATTTGCACTTTACCCTATCCACTTGCTGTATGTGGAAGACAAAATCTGCTGGCTCTCTCTTTGCAAGGGGGTATTTTGGCAAATATGTTCAGCTGTTTACAGGAGAGCTGTTCACAAACCCCAGACCTGCCTTCAGGGTGCTGCTTGGAGAAATACCAAAAGCTGTGGAGGGAATCAGTGAAAGCCAAATGCCTTCGCATCCTCCAAACAGGTGCTGTTCACCAAACTCAGGAGAACTCAACCTATATTTTCTGGAAAAGATCAATCTGAGCGACTGAACCTTGCTTCCCACTTTTGACCCACCGGGACTTTTGCCCTTGCCTTCTCACAGAGCAGGGTCACACCCTGAAGTTAATTCATCAAAGCTTAAATAAATTCCGTGGGAAGACGGAAACCTCACACAATGACTGAAGCTGGTGCTGAAGATGCCTGGTCCAAACGTACGTGGCTGCTCATGTCCCCAGGAAACTGTTAGGAACTGTACGGGAGCAGAAGCTGATACCTGGCCCCGGCAGCTGGAGCGATGGAGGAAACGTTACAGGAGCTCCAGGCTGTTTGGGAGCTCCCCGTTCCCAGAGCAGGTCTTCAGCTGGAGCTAATGTAGGTTTAGAGAGAAACAAAACTGTCCTTAACAAAAGGCAGGATCTGAGCAACATCACCTATCAAACTATCAGGTTTGAATGACATCTTGCTTAAAACCAGCAAATTAAAATGAAGCGAGAGGCCAAGTTGGCTTGCCCTTAAGCAGCTGAAGGCTGGAATTCGGGTCACAGTGAGAGCAAATTCAACTCTCCTTTCCTAATTCTCTGCTTCTTAATATGTGTTTACAAACTGCTTGAGGAGAAACAGGTTGGCCCTAGATTCGTCTTGTTCAATTTGTCTCCTTAGATAACTAATGCTTTTCCAGTGTGACTGCTGGAATAACTCTGCACTATCTACACAACCAAGCATCTGCTTTTCCCATTGAGCTAGGGCCTTTTGTACAAAATACAAATAATGAAATAATAATTAAGCACATTTATGGTAAACATAAGAGTAACTTGAATTTGGAGGTCCAGTAGGAGAAAGAGATCCTCCCCTTGCCTTCTGAATAGAACACGTGTGCACCTGGCCAAGCTGCTCAGCAATGTGTGTGTGCATAAAACCAAACCCCTGGCAGGCTCTCCAGCTGAAAGTCACCCATCTCCCTTCCGAACCCTCTGAAATGCCCGGCGGGACTCAACTCTCAAGCCTTCTTGACTTCAGAAGAGGGAAGGGGGAGGCTGGAAGGTCAGAGCGCTAAAATCAGTCCATTTATGCAAATCCCTTGTCTTAATTTAGCAACATTTCCACACCCAACCACGAGGCTGATAATTTCTATTCTGTGAAGGGAAAAATTGCTGCAGGGAATTGATGTGCATGGGCAGCTGGTTTCACCAGGATGAAAGACACACATTAAAAATGCTTTTGAAGTGCATTTGGGCTTCCCTCTGGGAGTTTGCTAAACCTGCAGTCAGGTACCAGAGAGAATTTTTTCCCAGAAGGCAAAGACAAGAATAAAATTAGTAAGAAATAATAGCCAAACCCACAGGTGTGACAGATGGCATTGAATGGACATCTGTTGGAATAACATTCAGTTATCACGATAAACTTGTACCCTACGTCCCTCAGAATTAAATGTGTTCCTCTGTTAATCACGTAGCATGAAGAGGAAGATGTGAGGATTGGAGACCCAAAGCTAAGGATGTCAGGAATTGGCTTTACACCTCCGTCGGGTGTAGGAAACACACAGCGAGCAGGGTGTAAAAGCCGGAGGAAGGCATATGGACGAGGTGGGGCAGATGGTCCGGCTCCGTGATGCTTTGCTGTGGTTTACTGGTGCCCAGTGGAGAGGAGTTGTTCTGCTGAGCAGAGGCAGCTGTAAGGTTTGTGCAGAGACAAGTTGCTTTGTTATGTTCAGACAAATAGCCCCATTTGAAGAGGTTTGACTGCCACTTCTGGAGTAAGGGTAATTTGGGTGTTGCTAGAGAGGAGACAGAGAGCTGGAGACAAAGGTCAAGGAGAATCAGTCCCGGTGCAGTGGCATGGATCAGCCGGACAAGGTCACGCACCTCTGGGATACTCAGGGAATTAATAACCAGACTAACTGCGACAATTGTTTTTGGAAAAGCCTGGTTAAGCTGAGAGAAAGAGTAACCGTGAGAGACAAACACAGGTTTCTGTAAAAATGAAGCTTCAAATAAGTACCAAACCAAAGCAGGCAAGATGGCTTTGTGAGATTAAAAAATACTGTTTGATTAAATCATGGTGAAATTGTCCCAAAATATGTAGCCATCTATGATGACTCTTCAATATAAACCCAAATAAAAAGCATGACAATGGGCTTTATTTGGAAACATCCTGACCTTTCTTGTATGACTCTTGTCTTCTCGTTGCTTGTCATTCTCAGTCACTGTATCTTGCTTAAATGAAAAGTGTAAGCTCTCCAGGGCATAGGACTGCATCTCTGTTTTTTTCATCTGCTCTGTACAACAATGCAGCAGGGAGACTTTTAAAACTGTTAAATAAAACACAAATAAAATATTTAATCTCCAATTTTGCAACTTTACTGAATTTCTTCGCAAGCAAAAAAAACCCTCTAGTGTGGATATTAGTAAGAAGTTATTTGCTCACATAAGTAAAAGTTAGGCTAAATAACAATCACAGAAAAGCAGTGCTCTCCTCGGTAATGATGCTTATTAAATCGCAGAACGGTTCCAGGGGGAGAGCAGTGGAAGCCCATTGCTTGGGATTTTGAGAGCGAGGTTGGGCAAAGCCAGAGACCGCACTGCAGGGCTCGGTGCCCCGCTGGCAGGAAGACGAATGAGACGCCCTAACAGTCTTCTCTATTTTGTTCTTCTATGATCCTTATAAGAGAGATTGATGCTGACAGCATCCAGGTGGTGCGTCCATGACTCAGCTGTCACGTCACTGCTTACGGCTTAAAGCCAGTGAGTCAAGGAATGAAAAACAGGTGGAAGGAGGAGGAGAGCCCTCCCGAAGCGCTCACCTCCAGCCATCTCTCGCTAAGCGAGCAGGGCCAATTGCAGACCACAGGGACACGGAAGAAGGAGAGGCAACGACAGAAGGAACGGCTGGTCACCTTCCGCTAAGGGCAGCAGGGTTGCAAGCCATTCTCCACGCCTTACGTGGTGTGGAAGAAAAGCCTGGTGTGAGTTAATGGACTTCTGCGAGCCAGAAGTGTCCACCCTATGTGGTAGATCTGAGGCCCGCTGACTCTTGAAACTATGCTCCGTAGGCAAAGCTGTAGATGAAGTAAATATTAAATCCATCTAGTTTAGTTCATGCTAGACAAAAAAGGTAACATCACAGATGTCTGGCCACATATTTTCATCAATACAAAAGTTTACTATCATGGATCTGATTTCAAGTGACACCCTAAATCCTGTTAGGAGAACGGGTCCTCAATGTGCTAGTGACTGTGACAACAGACACTATTTCTCTGAAAAGCCAGGAAGTCCTAGAAGAGAGAAACAAGACTCCTTGGAGGCAGACTCCTAGGCTCAGGTGGCTTCTGAGACTCTGCTGTCTGTCTAGGAAGGTTCACAAAAGAAATCTGCCACACCTGGGACCTAAACCTGAATCTAATTTTTTTGCCACTACCCTGATACAAGCCCAGCCTCTTGTAATTCACAGTAGCAGAAGGTCAATGGCATCTCTAGAAGGTGGATATTCCACCGCTGTCTCTGCCTTTGGGCATGATCAATGGCTAACACATGGAAATCTCTCCAGGGATGGAAACTTCATAACCTCCCCAAAGAACCTGTTGCAATGCTTTATAATCTTTACCAGTCACAAAACCATTTTCCAGCATCTGATCTTAATTTCTCTGCTGCAGTTTAAGCCTCTAATTCCTTGTCTTATCGATCACGGACAGAGAGAGCAGGTGATTCCCTCCCTTTTGGGGGTAGCCTTTCACACACTTGACAATTGCTACCTTGCTTCCCTGGTCAGCCTGTCCTTCAGAAGCTCAGTCCCTTCCACCTTTCTTCAACACTGGTTTTTTTTAGAGCTCTGGTCATTCCCACTACTCCCCCTGGACTTTCTCCCATGGTCCACATGTTTTTTGACGTGCAGTGCTCAAGGCTGGGCACAGGAGTCTTCGAGCAAACCTTTCCATTCATCTATTTCATAATAGCACTGACTCCTATCCAGCTTGTGATCCCCATCACCCACAAATCCTTCTCCAAAGAGCAGTGAGTGTCCTGTACATCCCTGAATGCGTCACCTCCCAGTTGTCCCTGCTGAAAGACATTCTGGTCTCCTTCCCATGTGATCTTTGCTTTGCCACTATTATTTGGACTTCTCAGCCTCTCCTTCAGCCTGCCAGCTGTCACCACCTGCTTGTAAGTTTAATGAGTGTTCTCCGTCCCATCGTCGGTGTCTTTACTAGTGATATAAATAGTATCAGACCCTTAGAAAGTCCCACCTTCCCTTTTGGCAATGACCAGCTGATACGTTCTCTGTTCAGCTCAGTTTTGTAGCCATCCTACAGTGGTTCCTGCAACATTAGGAACAATCTTCCCTAGTTCCCTTACAAGAATATCATGTGTAACAGCGTTAAAAGCTTTTTAAAAGTCGAGGTATATGGTACCTACTGCTTTGCTACACACACAAAGAAGAAAATTACATTGGTGTGACACAACTGATTCTTGCCAAAAAGAAAAGTGTGCTGGCTATCATTTATCCCTTTATTATATGAGTATTGCATGTTTTGGTAGCTGTCAGGAAGCTGGCAGCTATGGTTGCATTGGCACCCTCTTGTGCAAAGTGCTATGCAAAGTCAGAACCAAAAGATGGATCCTGTACCAAGAAATTCACAATCTAATTAATCTTAATTTTTTCCCCAAAAGAAAATGCCAGCTCCTTCCTTATCAGACTTCACACTGAAACATCTAGGAAAAGGAGAGTATTCATTCTGCAAACCTATTTTATCACAAAACAAGACGACCACTTCTTTCTGAGGAGTCCCAAACAACTAGTTATTACTGGCATCATCAAGAGCCATACCTAAGTCTTGATTTTAACCACATTAAGCTTTGTTTAAGGCTAAAAGACATCATCTGTCTGCATCCCCCTCACTGTCTGCTCACTCACTGTCTGCTCCACCTAGGATGCAAGTCAGGCAGTTCTTCGGTTTTCAAACCTGACTGCTTCCAGTATGAGTGACACATCTTATGGTGACACAACTGCTGCAGGGTCTGCAGGAATTGTCTGAAAGCCAAGGGCTCTGTCCAAAGGAAGGAAAAATGGCAAGGATATAGTTATGTGAAGTGAATGAGTAAAAGGCGTCAACTCCAAGACTGCAAGGCACAGTAACTGAAAACGTGGCATTTTGCACTGCTCCTGCTGTGCAAAGTAAACCGATTTTAAGAAGTGCTAAATCATGGCACTGGTTGTGGCGAGCGATGAGACTTGATCTTATTTTATGGAGTTTTGATCTTCACAGACACAAGGAAGACCATTATCAAGCTAAAGTATTCCAGCCAGATAGTCTCTGACTGTTTGCAGAGCACCTGTGACAGCAAAACGTGGGCTCTGCTATTGCTTCTGGAACCAAAGAGTTAGTAACGACTAATGTTGTTTATACGTGCAAAGCATTTGGAATTAATTACAATTTTGTGCTCTATTTAAGTGTACTTTTAATTACTTTTGATTACGATGAAGAGGATCATTTTCTTTTACTAATTCTCAGGATATTCAGAACATCTGGAAATTAAAGCAATTCTTTGCACACCGGGTTATTAGTGTAAACTTCAACATTTCCACAGAAAATGCTCCGTGAGTGGGGAATGGCTGAGGCATGTGGCATGACGTGGATGACCTGGGACCTTGGTGCCACGGAAATGGCTGGACATGCAAACCCTTCCCTACAGTAGACGGACATGATCTGTTGCTTGACCATGCACGTTTGCCCAGCTTCTAGGTGTTTACAGGCCAGAGTGCCAAAAAGTCCAAATTGGAAACACTTATTTTACCCATCCATCTTGCCTTCTCCCACGCAGCAGCTTTCTGAGGTGACGTGCTCATGAGTCTGCCGTCAGCCCTGGCTGGAACCAGTGGGGAATGGGGGTCTGTTCTGGCTCAGCACAGCAGGTGCCCGTGCAATGCTCACTCCCCGTCCCCCTCACAGCTCTATTAAATCATGCCTTTAAAGGCTGCCATTCAGGGCCCTCTACTCGTTTTGGTGGGGACTTTGCTGAGGTGGAGCCCAGCCTGCCTGAAGATGGAGCTCACTGCTTTAGCAGCTGGCAAAACCCAGCTCCAGAGAAGAGGCGGAGGTCATCGGCCCAGAACCTGGGCACTGTGGCGGCCCCAGAGTGCCTTGCTCAACTTTGCTGTCACATCCACAGCTCTAAAACCTCTCCTCTAGCCAGACCTTTGTGGCACATGAAGCACACACTTCCATAAATAACATTAAAACAATTCTACTTCTCTGTGAGACAAACTTGAAGAGAAAGAAGAGAAGAGGAGAAGAGAAGAGAAGACAAGACCAGACCAGACAAGACAAGAAGGAAAAGCCAATGCAATGAGTCCAGCATCTTCATCATGGGATCACAGCACGTATATCATCTTTTATCATGGAAGGACCACAGTAGAGCCAGGGATGAAGCCCAGGCAGGCTGGTTTTGCAGCTGAACGCAGCCCCGAGGCAGGACCTCCCACCACCACACTGCCCCAGCAGATCCATGCTGATGGAATCGGGAAGCAGGCACAATGCCAATGATTTACTGGAAGTGCAGGAGGCTGCTCGCTTTAATATATGGCACATATGGCATGAGAGTGTTAATGGAATTTATACTGTAAAAAAAATTATCTCCACACAAAGTATGGAATTACTTGGGAGGATTTATGCAACAGACATAAAATCCAGTGGAAACAGTCTAACCTTTCTGAGGCTTATTAAGTTTTCCCTTTATTTATGGAAATGTCTTAATTTATGCAACGTGAATGCCAGAAAAAACGCTATCGATTTAGTCAGAACCTAGCTCTTGCTATTTATAGACTTTCACAGCTATATTCTGCTCTTGTTTACATCAGGAGTAAAATTATTTAAAGTCACTGGGCCCAATCCAAAATCATCTACATGACTCTGTTGAACGGGTACCAGCACTATGGTATCAGTTGACCCCCAAAATGATGTTAACAATGAGCAAAAAAAGTGAAGAAAAAAATGTCAGTAACAAAAAGTGTTAAAAAAATTTGCTTTGGATCCTGCTTACCCTTGTTGTATGTGTTACATTAAATATACATCAAAGTAACACTCTTCCATCCTTGCCTGTGTGCAAGCAGTAAGATGCAGGACTCCCTGAGGACAACGGGGTTTCCCTGGGGCCCCCAGGATGGTGGCGAGGAGGATCTTTAGCCAGGTTATTAAAGGAAAGATGACACTTCAGTAACCACGCTGCCTCTCCATCAGTGCTCACCCCATACCCACAGTTTCAACCAAACTGTGACAATATCCTTCAAAAAATTATGTTCCTACAAGTGTCATGAAATTCAGAGAGGTATATATATAGGTATACAGATAAATCGGTGTTCTGGTGAGAGGAGACAGAGTCTCCCCCAGGGTTACACCATCTCTGGTAGAACTGGCCAGCCAGGGAGGACACTTTCAGCCCATCACCAGGAGCGTCACACACAGGGTGGCGTTTGTAGTACAGAGGGAGGAGGTGGTTGGAGGAGAAATCCATTGGAAAACAGGCTTCTCTTCTTCACCAGTCAACACATCTTACTCAGTGCATCTAAATCCTGCACAAACTTAATCCTGTATTTTTCCACAGCTGTATCACTGATGCATCTTAATTTCTTACAGACACTAACGAATGCAACCTTAAAATACCCCCCTGAAGTCAGCTGGGGTTATTAACTGGAGGTGACAACAAATGAGCTCCAGCAAATCTTGCTCCGGTGGCTTCTGACACCGTCACCCCACTGATCTGCTTCAACCTCTCCCCGAAGTCACCGGGAAGCGGGGCTGGCTCCCCAGCGCCTCCGGCTTCCAGCCCACATCCCAAAACCAGGCAAAACAGCACCGACGGAGGCTGGTGTCTTGTAAAAGAAACTTGTAAGTCAGCGTCCCCGAAGCCGGGCGTGAAATGCGAATGCAGGAGGAAAACAAACGACGTTGGGCAGAGAGTCTCTGGCCCGGCCTTTGGAAATGAGTTTGCAGTGAAACAGTGTGTCTTTTCCTCCGATTTTTAAAAGCAAAGGATTTTTAAAGTTCCCTGATGAGGAACGGTCCTCGCTCCGTGGGGCAGGGCAGAGTCCAGGGTGGGGGCAGCCAGCAGAGGGGGAATTTGGGCCTCGGAGCCCAGATTTTGCCACTCTGGGTGATGGTGAGTAGAAAGCAGCGTATCCTGCCGCAGGACCAGCCCCTGGAGGGAGGCAGGGACCCAGGCTTTCCCTGCGGGTTTCCCTGCTCTCCCCAGCCAAGGCAAATTAGGATCAGCTCCAAGCTTTGGAGGAGCGTTCTCTACCAGGCTTTTGGACCATCTCCTCCACCCTCACCAGCACCACTTCTGCTTTCCTTGTTGTTGCCCCCATCTGGTGCCATTTTCCCCACCTGAGCCGTGTCTCACTCCTGTCCTCCCTTCTCCATCCTCTGCTCCACCTCCATCTCGGTTCTCTCATACCCCAATTCCCATCCCAGCTCTTCAGGCTCCAAACCTCTCCCCACTGTGTCCAAATCCACTGAGGTCTGTCGCCTACACCAAATCTAACCTCCAACTCTCATTTAATACTTTCATCCCTCGGCTTTACACAGCTCCCTACGGCAGCATCCCAGCATGGTCCATCCCTCCTGCATCCACCCCGGCAGCACAGAGAGCTCTGGGAGACAGTCCCCGGGCTGTGCCCAGCATCCCAGCGGGACGGGGAGGGAGGGGGAAAGCCCAGTCGGTAAAGGTCTCTCCCATCACCCTCTGGAGCAGTGCACACAACGCACAGGGGCTGTGCTGGGCGCTGGCAGAATCCCTCGGGAAAGGAGCTGCTGGGCCCCCCCGTCTCTCTGCCGTGCGCATGTGAACTGAGATTTTTCAGATGCTTCACCCAGTCTGGGGTTTTAAATAGGGGTGATACTGGAGAGCACGTATACGGGAAAGCCTGGAAAGCATCTCTGCCATCAAACTTGGAGCTGCCACTCCAAGGCATGGAGTTTCTTCTAGGCAAAACATCCGTAGCAATTTCTATAATATAGATAAATCACCTGCTTTTCTCTAAATTTATTCCCAAGAATAACTGCATTCTGTTAGCTGAAAATTTGCATTGCTACATACAAGCAGATAGAATATGATCATGTGTATGTACCAGCCACAAGCTGAAACACTTACGTGCGAAGAGGTAATGTTTGATAAAGTTATAATCAGATGAAAACCATAATCTTACAATGAAAAATGTTTAGAAATCTTAAGGGTAGACATCACAGCCTGTATTACTTACAACAGGATAAGGACTAATTTCTACATCATTCTGTATCATAGAGAAATCTGAAAACAATGTTCACATTTCATTTATTCTTCACTCCACTGAAACTCCCTTTCAAATTAAATCAATGTTAGTGGAAAGTAATGTTTTGCCACAAAAAAAGGATCTTCAGATTTGTTCTGCTTCCATCATTTCAGTTATACTTTTCACAATTATTTTGAATGATGCCCTGCAAATCCTGCCTTGTGCTACAAAACCGCTTCAGCATCTCCCATTTCCCGTCTCTCTGAAGTCATCTGTTTTCCCTTTGCTGTTATCTCATCAAACTGTGCAACACGGGCACCTCTGCCTCTTCTGCAACATACATTGACCCAGAATAAATAGAGGGAAAATACTAGTAAATGTGATTCTTTTAACCAGGATCTTACGTGTGCTCTCTAAACAGTATCTGAAGTGGCGCGTATGTAGGTCTGCCTTTGAAAGTGTCATTTAGGGGAGATGCCTGGAGGATTCCCATCCTCCAAGTTTGCCAACACGGCCGGCATTTCACTACAAACATGGTTAGACAGATGGGTGGGCAGGACAGCTTTTACAAACTCCCAGCCAGGACTTCTGCAAAAGCTGCATTTGTGTGCTTAACAGTTATAAAAACAGAAAAGAAGAGGGTGGAAAATGTAATGGGGAATCCATCTGCGTTACTGAGCAGTTGTAGTTGCCTGCGCACCGCAGCTGGCGCAGTGGTACAGCCCCGCGTGGGGACGGAGGGGGCTTGTTGCTGCAGAAGCACCATCGCTGAGCCCCGCAAAGCCGCCACGAAATCCCACCTCAATTCCCGTCCCCATTAACAGCAAAATGTGTAGAACAAAGATGCTGAAAGGATATAGCAGGTTTTTCTTGTTGACCTGTCAGAGAGGTTGTGTACTACACAGTGTAAAAATGAAGTTCGGCTGTTTCAAGGATGTGGGACCAGATCCTCACGTCAAGTCCATCTTGTCCCAGCTGCTCTGCTCCCAGGTTCATCTGATGTCTTGCTCGTTTGCTGACAGCCCGGTGGGTCCATGGAGACCTCTTGGCTCGTTTCAGTACCATCCCTGTTATTCATTATACACAGTTTTAGACTTAGGCAGTGTTTTACAGGTCACGTAAAGCCAAGGCAGGGGGCTTGCCCCAGTTAAGGCAGGGGCCGTGACCCTGCGAACACCAGATCCCATCACTCAGTGACTCCAGCGAGGACACAGGCGGGTGGCACTTTGGATAAAGGCTCTACAGCACAAGGGCCTGACTCCCTGACCCCTCCTCACATTCCTATTGTATATTCATATAGATTGTATGAATAGATATATTGTATATTCATAGTGTCTTATTCACCCATGCATGGATTATGTAGCCCACTTCAGCCTCTATGGCAAGGCATGTGTCCTGCCTCCACCTGCCAGGGCTCCCGATGCCAGTGTTGATGAAGCCACCTCCCAAAAATAACAAGCCAAATCCCTCTCCTGACTCAGTGTGGAGTTTCCCAAGGAACTCGAGGGGAAAAAGTATCAACGTGCAGCGGGGCTGCCCCCCCCAGCCGTAATCGCAACGGAGGGCACAAATGAGGAGCAATTCAGCACAGCCAGAAGAATGACAAAGCGCAGGACATCACCACGCTGCCAGGAGCAGCTCACAGAGGGGTGGAACCGGGGCCTTTGGCTCCTTCCAACCTCCAGGCTCCGCTTTGCACCCTGCTGCAATTTGCTGCTGTTGGGTTATTTGGCTCCCTCTCCACGAGCATCCTGGCTACCGGGCTGCGTTGTGATCCTGCTGCGGCTGCTTGCTTGTAGGTACTGTAACACAAAGGGGCAAAACCTCAGTGTTTGGTTCTTCCAAACACTTTGTAATGCTTGTGGGTTTGGGGTGGCGAAGTTATGACGGGTGAAATTGCCTTTGTCCTCAGGGCAAACAAAGGTCCAACTCCAGTTACAGTTCTCCAGGCAAGGTGACGCGCGTGCTTGACAAATCTTGATTTAGGTCCCTCAGCATCAAAGTGAGAAACAGCTTTAACCAATCACTCTAACTAATGATGGAGAAATGGGAAAAATTAAAAAGACCCCCAAAATTTAAGGGTATTTATTTCCAAGGCAGTATTTTAAAATAAAGGTCTGAAGGTTTAAGTACCTGATCATTTAGATAGCCACTCTCTTTGCAAATCTCTTGCAACAATAAAAAAATAGGAGGTTGAAATAAAATAATTAAAAAAAACCAACCCAAATAAATGCTGCAGCAGTGACAAGACACTTCACTGGCCACTTCAGTTTCGTGAGCTCAGCCCTACGGCCAGGCAGACACGGGAGACAGAGCTGGGACTCCGCCGACAGAAGGACCCTGAGGAGGAAAGGAAAGGAGGTTTTATGGTCCAACCCCCCCGTATTTTGGCCTCCTGACACATTGGTTGTCAGCGAGGTGACTGAGGGGCACAGGGCACTCAAAAGGCTGCTCCAGATGGGAGGGAGCTGGGCACAGGTAAGCACAATTCACAGCGGTGGTTGCAAGGTGCCACAGAAAGACAAAATCCTGCTGTCGAGCCGGCACTGGAGAACTTCTCCTAGACTTGAACGTTGTTTTAAGAAAGCAAAACCCCTGTATCACTGCTCAGGAGATCGTGACGTGTCTGAAGGCTGGCAGCAGCACCGGTCACACGTCACTCAGCCCGTAGGCAGAGCCGCGCGAGGCTCCCTTTGAGCGACAGCTCTGCAGCGGGAGCCGAGCTGCACAACCTGTCCTCGACACAGATGTAAAAAGAGAAACAAAGCGCTTCAAATTTGTCATTGCCTGTTCTTCATCTGCGCCATCCGTCTCGCGCTTTGCTTTAGCACAGCGATATCCTCCGGGGTCTCCTTATAAACCTCCGCAGGGAGCTGTGCCTCCCGCACCGCGGCCGTTCCCATCCCATGACCCCAGCGCCCGCGGCAGGGCTGCTGCAGGGACCCTGGCCCCAAATCCTCCTCTCCTTCTCCCCATTTCCCATAAGAGATGTTGGCCTTAAAACAATGCTGACTTAAATGTTTTAATCACCGGTACGGAGTTCCTCCTCCTAGTTTTATTAGTTCATTGATAATTTGGGACGTTTTGCATATTAGCATCAGCACTACCTTACGCAGTGGCCATCAGAGGTTGAACTTGTCAGAGCTGCATCCCAGTGTCACACCAGTAATCCCTTTCCAAGTTAATTGGCCCAGGCGCACTGCACACACGATTGCATAAAGCTCTGGTTTTACCTCTCCGGCAGCGTGAACCAGAAGCTGGCTTTGCTCCTGGGCTGATGTCCTTACGCTGGCAGCATGGAGCCTCCCAAACTCATGTCAGACACCCCGGCATGCTCCCACCCACCAAGCCCGACACAGCGCGGGCAGCCTGGAGGACTGGTATCAGGATGAGCGTACACAGCTAAAAATAATTCAGAAGCTGCGAAACCAGGGCATCCAGCTGGACACAAAGGAAGCGATTTTCTTCCTTCCAGGGATCACATGCAACCAGTGTCTCTGCAGAGTCAGGGGGGGAGGAGGATAATTCGGAGCACCCACATCACTGCTGTGCTCTGGGGGAACATCTTTCTCCTAGAGACTCAGAAACCAAGCCGTTAAATCAGGCGCCTGAAATCAGACAGCATGAATAGCCCCTATGTTTTTATTTAGTGTGTCTGCCACTTTGTTACTCAGTAAATAATTTTATTTAGTAGCTCATATTAGAGAAAAAGAGTTGTATACAAAAATAGACCCAGAACACCTCTTTACACATCTCAGGCTATGTTTCACAATAAATTTGGCTGGCCAAGCCTCCGCCTCCAGCTACAGAGAGACCCCAGCCCACGCACAGCCTCGCTGCTGGGCCTCTTGGGGTTTGCCCAGGGGAATTACACCCCTCCTGGGGTGGGCTGCCAGGGTCCTCGCCGCCCAGTGAGACCCCCTTGGCGTCACACGCGCTGAGTGCTGTACTTTGACATCACACCTCTCACCAAATCACGCTCAACTTCCTCAGTGTCCCCAAATCCGTATCATGCCAGGCAAGCTAATTTAAGCTTTTAAGTGTCTGCCAGAAATGGTTTCCTCCTCCCTGCCCTCAGCTTTGCTCCCTATATAAAGGCACAAAATAGTATATTTTGAATCCACCGATGCACATCTACAGGTGAACTATGTATTATCCTATAAATTGGGAATTAAAGATCTCTAACTCTAACCAATAGCACCAAGACAGCAAATCCACAAAGATATGCATCCTCTTTTCTGTTTCTCAATACATTATGCTTGCTTAAATCCCAGACAATGCCTGGTAATCACCCCAGCCATGTTTCCAGTGGTACCAGCACGTACAACGTGGCCATACAAACCCGCAGAGCTGGGCTCCCCAGAGCTCCAGACGTCTGCAGAAGGACTGACCGGCTCCCCTGCCGCTTGGCCAAACAGCGACGTGACCCAGTAACTCTGCCGGGGCCGTGGTGGGAAGGAGGGAGCTGCACTACAGGGCTGGAAAGGGCTGCGGCATGTCCCATCCCTTCCAAACCCATCAGGACCTCGAGTGAATCCCCTGACCCCACCGGTGCTGTGAGAGCCGGCACAGGCAGCCAAGAGCCGTAAGGGCGGCTTCGGTGCTAGTGATGCTCAGCCGTGGAGATCCCAGACAGCACAGGTTAATGGGCTGCCCACATTTCCTAGTCCTCAGAGGCAAACTCTGCCAGGGATGATTACTAGACCCCGACAAAGGTCTTGCTCTGTCAGGGCTCCCTGTTCGTTGCATTGGGATATGTTTCCTTTACACTTGCAGGTAGCTGCTGAGGCTCCGTTATTTCCATGCTTTTTATTTCCGACAGAGCATTTCTGTCGGTAAAAACCCACTGCTTGCTGCTGAGCGCAGCTTTCAACCACCCTCCCTGCAGCTGTGGGAGAGGAGAGGAGGGAAGAGGAGAGGATCAGATGAATCCACATCAAGCCACCTGACTGGGTGTTTTCTGTAGACATTGGGGACCCCTGGGCCTCAGAGGAAAGGACCCACAGGAGCTCAGCCTGTTCTCAGACGCAGCATCCGATACAGGCTGCACGTGCACCTGACCCTGCCATCTGCTCGGGCTGTTTGCTTGATCTAGCGCTGGGAAGGGGAATTCATCAGTGTACGGAGTGGTTTCGGTTCTGAGCAGGCGAGGCTTAATACGAGCGATCAGGAGGAGAAACAATCCTTTAAAATTGAAAGCAAAGATGAAGAAATGAGTGCTTTTAAGTTGCAGCCTGCGAAGCCCGGTGCTGGGCTGCCAGGGCACCCCGGGGACCAGGACGGCTCCTCTCCTCGCGCCCATGCAGCTCCGTGAGCAAGCGGGGCAGCTCCCACCTGACCTGCCGCTAACCTCACCCGCTCCGCGATCGTTTTTCCGGGAATCTCCATTTCCTCCCTTATCATCTTCCCATCAAGTCTCTTCCCTGTCCTTTGATCCTCTTTTTCCCTCTCCCAGCTGCGGAATGTGATGCTTTCCCTCTTCGCCGGCACAGAGGCCCCCCTCTCCGGCAGCAGCGGAGCTGCTTGTGTGGAGTGCTGGTGACATATTGTGGCTGGGCTGGTTAATCACACGTATTCCCAAGAGCTATCAAAGCTGGTTGGATCCGGGATCTGATCTAACGCAAAATACTCATACTGCCCCCCAAAACCTACACAAGCCAGCGAGGGCTGTGGTTATCTACGTGCTATAGGCTTAGCCTTTCTGTCTGGTATGGTTAAAGGTTGAAGTCTGAAGGGTTCTATACTATTGAGGTATAATAATATACATGCATGGAGTATTATTTACCATTAATGAATAATAATATACATGCATGGAGTATTATTTAACACACTATCTTGACTTCAAAAACATTCTGATTTAAGCTTGAACCTGATGATATTTACATATAAAATTCTCAGCTTACCGCTGCTGGCAGGCCCTACGGTTCAGTAACACTCTTAATTAAGGCCCTGACGGGGCTCGGTGTTTAAGGCTATACTTAAATCTATTGACTTAATAAATTAAATATGCATAATTATTTATTGCTGACTAGTGCAGACACATGTGTGTAACCTATTCCATTCACACTCACTCTATGCACTTCTGGGGGCAGACCCTGGCTTTGTCTTTAACTTGTGTATCATCAAACAGAGTGGTGGGGCCAAGTTCTTAGGCACTACAAGTAAGACAATCGTTTAACTGACATCATCACACTGATTTAAGGCAAAAGAACTTCTTGCATGCTAAAGCATGTGCATAAATTGTTATCAATTTATTCATTAATTGTTATCATCAATTGTTCAAGCCTGTGTTTATGAACTTTACCAACCCAGAACCTAAATATACCCCACGTCAGCAAGTCGAGGGCGGTTGCAGCACCTGCGAGTGCTTCCAGCAGAACATATTCAGACTACGGCATTGCTGCACAGCGGTCCCCAGAAAATGTACAAGTCCTTCCTTGTGCCCTCATGCCAAACTGACATCTCAGAACTGCGATATCAAGTCATTTAAATACTGCCAGTTTATGCAGCATCTCAGTTATCCTTTAATAGTATACTTTTTTTTCAGAAGAGAGTGATGTCTAATCATGTCAGGATTTTCTTAAGTAATTCTGCCCCAGGGTAAAGAGTATTTTTTTATACAACAGCGATGGATCTATATAGCTTTAAGAGGCAGATTCTCCTAACACTCAGGGCCTGGCTTAGAGGAGGCTCCTGAACTGATTCTGTCAAAAAGCGTTTGCATTTTCTTCAGGGCGAGTTAGAAAAGGGAAAAAACCTAAATGTGTTTTGACATTTGTATTTCCAGTGTTATCTGTCAAATATGCCAGGACCAGATCACAAATTTCCTAAAGATTGCCATGGCTATCCAGCCTATCAATAGCGATCTGGAGCTCAGATAAGATGCAGGTGGAAAGGCACGTTGATAGAGTGCAATGACAGATTTCGCATTAGGACAGAGAAGAAATAGGGGCAGTTAAGAGCATCTTTAAAATTGCACATAGGTCTTCTCGGTAAGTGAGGTCTGACAGGCCAGTTTGCAAAAACCAGAGAGGAAACAGAAACCAGAAGGTTGCCTGAGGCCATGGCTGTGCTACCTGGAGCTGATCAGTGGCTTCGTCACACAAGTCTTTCATCCCTTACGTTTTCTGCTGCTGTGGGCAAAATGACTCTGTAGGAAGCCTTGCCCTTTCACTTCCTATTTATATGTTATTTTGGAGCAATGGATCTCTTCCAGTCCCCATTTCTCTGAAACCAGCTAGGGGCAGAGGGACTGTGCAGGGAAAGGCAAGCAGTGCCACGGGGGGGTGAGGGATGCCGAGGACCAGAGCCATCCCAGGACGGGCACCCCCACCTCCTGCAGAGCCCCGGGACCGGCTGCAGCACCGGCTTGGGTACCTGCTCCGGCAGGACAAACAGCGGTTACGGAGGACGTCCAAGAGCAGCCTTGCATATGCCCGTTCAAAATCAGCGGCAGCAGAGGACAGAGGCTGCTTAGATTTTACATTGCTTCATCTATTTAGTCCCCCAGGTTCGTTATTGATTCCACCTGTGACATTACGCAAAAGCCCCCATTGACTACAGGACCATTTAGGGTGATTTCTGATACTCCAGCGGCATCAAATTAGATCTGCTTCAAGGTGATCTGCCAGCTCTGCCTCTCCATCACACAGCGTGCGGCTGTTTCCAAAGCACCCTGTTCTAATACTCCATTGTAATACCATGTGGAGAGGAGATCTGCAGGTCCCGTTATTGTATGAAATTAAAATTCATTGTGCTGGTTACATTCCTAGGTTTAATGTATTGGCACCGCTAGTAAAACAGCTAGAGCCCACCAAACGCACGATGCCGCGCGTTATATTAGCTACATTGATTTGTAGACGAGGAATGCACAAACTGATGGCACGCTGTACTCTAACATTACAACAAAAATGCCAATGAAACGTAATGCTGTAGAGAGACGTGAGTTGTTCCTGGGTATATTAATAGTCAGGCTGAACTGGGGGGAAAAGTTGTTGGTGTGTTTGTTGCTGAATGTTCTTGAGATCCCCTGTGGTAAAGTGACGCTGGTCTGTTTGACCACGGGTGACATTATCCTTACTGAGAGCCTGCTTGTCCCAAGGTTTTCCAGGGATCGTCAATACCCTGAGTGCTGCTACAGATGCTGTCAACCATTTAATTATGGATGCTTAATCGCTGGTGGTGGCTTAGCCCCCGGTCTCCTCCAAACACAGGCAAGTACATGCAGCAAAACCTGAGTTTCAGAGCTCAGGCAGCGAGCTCCCGGGTAGCTTCGATTTCCCATAAGGTTGTCCCTGGACGATGAATACCCTTCAGTCACACCCAGGCGGATGGGAACAGGAGTTTGCTTCCCACACAGTGAATCCTTCTGCAGAGCCAGGGCAGGGCCTGGCCCGCAGGAAATATTCTGTAGGGGACTGCATTTTTGCAGGGTGTGAGAGATCACTTGAATGATAAGCTGAGGGACCAGTTCAACATGCAATATTGCGGGAGGCACCACGATTCCCCCTGTGCCATATGACGTGGAGCCTATGTGCCATATGCATCTCACCTCCCCCAGGGTTTCTGCAGGGACGCTCTGCAAAGCACCGAATCTTAAAACCAGTTGACGCTGAGCACCAGCCCCTCTTTTCTCTCTCAGTTTAATTCCAACCTGGTCCTGGTGGCTCCTGCCCGCACAACCTCTAACTTACACTGCACACAAATGCAGTGCTTTTGCAATCCTTCCTCTCCAGTGGGTCAAGATATTAATCACTGACACCGCAAACGGGAATCATTGGCCACCACAAGATTGATGGAGTCCCTGGAGGGTAGGTGGGATGGCGAGGTGGTGCACAGAATGACTCTTAAAATATAGCTACCATCTATTTCATAGCATTGATAGATTTGAATATCAGCTCTGTACCTGTTACGAATAGTTTACAAAATTTAAGGGACTTTTAATACCCATGTTTTAGCTGTAATTCCACTTTCCTACCAAAATCTAATGTCTTCTGAATCCTGTCTCACTGCTGACATAAACAGCTCCTGTTTCTCCATTCAAAAGAGGCAAAAATAACCCATCAATAATAAGGAATATAAAGGGTAGATTCATTTTTTAGCATCATCAGGATGCCAGAGCCAGGATATAGAAACAGATGTGAGTGCTACGGCACGGCCCCATCGCCTGTGCTGCTGGGAGACATTGCTGCAGAGCAGAATAGAAACATCTCTCTATTTTTTTTTGTATTGTGGAGTCAGAGGGTTTTACAGGCACCATAAGCACTGGGAATAAGCCATATAGGGCAATAAGGGGCAGTTTAGCGACTCGACAGGAACAGCTCCAGAAAGCAGCAAGGATGCTTGCTGGAGCCGTAAGCCAGACCGCCCCAGGCACGAGCAGCCCAAGCACTCAGCCTTGGAACAAAAATCAGCGCTCCTGCTCTGGAAAGGCTCCCAACTCATCCCAGCGCAGCCAGAAACCCCCGGCCACCCCTGCACCTCCCAGGGCTGCCCCGACATCAGCCCAGCACTGGCCTCCCGGCTCACCCAAATATCCCTGCGAGATGTGTGCTGACCTCCAGAAAGATGTGTCAGCGGTGGGGAGTGCACCGACAGCCTAAAGGAAAAATCAGGGCCAGGGCTGGGCATTTTGGGACACCTCACTGTCACCATACCCAAATACCATCTTCTTCCAGCTGCAGAAATGGCCCCTTGCCCAAGATCCCAGAACGCAAACCCCAAGGAGCAGGACTGATTCCATAACTTCAGGAACTCCCCTCCGTTAGAGCATCAACCAGGCTGAAAATGATGCTGACCACCATAAATGCTCCGGGCGTCCTTCTGTCCAGCTGCAAATACATAATGCAAGTTCCTTTTGGAGATGAAATCACGCGAATAAGACAGCTCCAGATATCCTCAGCAAGGTCATCCCAGGACACGCCATAACCACCTCTAGTGCCTTGCTAATGGGTTGGATAAATATTTAAATCACATATTAGCTTGCTCAT
>NW_009233088.1:0-1106 GCF_000690835.1 Fulmarus glacialis | reverse complement strand
CAGCAGGAAACTTGGGCTCTGCAGCCCACCAGAGAAATATCAACCCAACTGGGCAGCACAGAGCTCATTCCTGATGCTGAAGAGGAGGAATAGGCACCTTAGGGGACAAAGGGGTGTCCAGCAGTGTGCCGAGAGCTGGGTGCTCAGCACCTTGGGCCAGTACAGGACCAGCCTCGTGGGCTGGGACATGGTCCCGGTCAGCTCTGCCACCGCTGAGCCGAGCCGAGGACTCGCAGAGATACTTTGGTATCTGCCTGAAAATACATTAAAGCCCTTCCTCTTGATGGACACATTTGCAGTATAAATAGTTATGTCCTCTTTATTTCACTCTGAGGTTTAATTAATATATAAATCAAACGCTTATAAAACTCACAAATGCTTGGGAAGATGTAAAATTTAATTAGTTTGCCCACACAACTCCATATGTCAACTGTTAGCTCAATTACTCCTTGCCATGAAATACTGACTGCACTTTCCCATATTGGTAATTTCCCTCTATCTCAGAGTCATGGTTAATCAACACCCTGAACTCAACACACACACTCGTGTTAAATTAAATATTGAGCATGAGGTGCGAGAGCCTCCTTAATGAAATCACAGCTGGATTTGGCTCAGAAATGAGATCTTCGTCCAATACTGGGGCAGATGATAATCTCCGGGGTGCAGAGGAGGTGCACCACCACGCTCACGCTGTCCCATCGAGGGCTGGGGGAAATATGGGTTTTCTCGGGATGGGAGAGGGATGGGGCAGATGCCGGTCAGGCAGGGACTGGAGGAGAGAAGGGGAGGCTGGGGATGAAGCACAGGGCGGGGATGGGTGGGAAGGGGCAGGCAATAGATACGCTGTGATCGGCTCACGCACGTGCAAAGTGCAGGTGTGCAGCGGTTAAGACGGTGACAAGCTACCAGTGTATACATTAAATATGCATTAAAAGCACGTTTAGGTCAGCTCCCAGTCTGGCAGCGAGAGTCAGTACAAATGAGCACCGTCACTGCATTTATTCCTGTTTCAAAATTTTCAAGTGACAACAAAATGTCAAAATTATCATCTGGAAAAGGGCCAACAAACTCACCACCCTCCCGGGGCCCCCCTCCTCCCCATCCCC
>NW_009233087.1:15785-59727 GCF_000690835.1 Fulmarus glacialis | reverse complement strand
ATTTATATATAACCTTCCCAATAGTCTTTCTCTCTTTCAGCTCACATTCATCTTTCTTGAACTTGTAACTCCTACTGTACACAGTAGTGCAGATGATATCTCACTGATGCGTAATGCGGTGGCATTAATACTTCTCCATTTCTGCTAGACAAACTAATGTTTAAGGATTGCATTTGCATTTTTCACAGCCTCATCAAATTGGTAACCTATCATAATCAAGACGATAACTAATACTATCAGGTCCTTTTCTTCCTTTGTCCTTTCTACATAGCCCCCTGGTTTATAGCAGAAAATCTTGTTATTTGTCTGGACATTTCCTACCTTACAAGCTTTTGCATGTAATTCCATTTCTGTTATGAGAGTCTGCAAAGTGATTCATTTTTTCCCCTTACGATATTTAAACCCTTGTACCTCAGTGTCTTTAGCACATTTCAATAGCACACTCTCACTTTGCATTGAATGTATTTGTGAAAACATTAAATAAGATTAGTCCCAGGACTGAACCTTGAAAAACTCTGTTGGTAACCTCCCTCCAGCCAACAGTTCTCTTTTCACTAGCTTCATCTTCTCTTTATCTGCTCTCTTCTACCTTACATTTCCTATCCCAATGCCGATCTTTACTAATAGTTTCCAATGCAACAAAGTACCATAGGTTTTATAAAACAATAGGTATATCTCCTTTGTCTGAAAAATCAATCCCATCGAGAAAAGATATCAGATATAATATACCCTTGATAAACCTGTGCGTTTTTTAACCTTGCTACTGGGGCTGCAGTTGCACATCCGTATTCTTTCTGGACGATGGGCTTTAGCCCAGGTGCTCTGTCTTTTTTGACCTGACCACCTTCAGTTCTCTGAATTTTGCTTTTCTTGTCCTTGTTGCAACACTCTCAGTTTAATTGGTGATGCTGCCTTTACCTCATCATTTTGTATTGATCTTCCTATTGAAGGCACGTTGAAAACAGTCACTGAGTTCGTGCATGGTGTCAACAGTGTCATAGACTCATGCTCATTGCCCCCCTCTCCGGCTGAACAGCTACGACCCAAATCCCCCTCGTCAACTCACTTCGTGGGACTTGGATTCCTGGCCCTCCAGATCACATTACTGGAGAGGTCTCTAACTCCTGAGGTTTTTTTTCCATGCTTCAGAGATATTCATAACCTTGCACTGAGTCGTGCACTGTCTGTGGTTCTGATAGAAATACCCCAGACCACAGATAAAGAGTTAAATTTCTCCACAGAGGCCATCAGATTGCCCCAGGCATGATTCTTAAAATGCCTCATCTCTTTTCAGGTAAACCATGTGTTTTTCCCCATGTTTAATACTTCTCCTATCCCTCTCTTCACTGTGAGAGAAGCTGACCTGCAAAGCCCTGCCGTCCTGATTCCAGCTGGCAGAGTCTGTACCAGGCTGGGCATGGGTGTCTTTGGACACCTCAATTTAAGTGGCAAAGTGTTAGTGCTTGTACCCAATTGAAGGCAATGGAGGTGTAATAATACAGCCAATGAAGTCCAGAGGTCTCTTCAGCTCCTCCTAATGATAATGCTTAGGGGTCAACTGAATTGCCTTGACACAGGTCTCTAGTGACGTTTGAGATGCCCGAAGTGTCTCACATGCCTCCAACTACCAGTCCAGCAGTAAATAGTACTGAACTATGACAGATGTTGCACAATTCAAAGGAAAAGCATCAGGAGAAAGGAGTAAAGAGGGACTAAGTATCCAAATACTAGAATTTACAGAATATTTTTCTAGTAACAAATAAAATGGACTTTATACCTTTGTTCCCCAGCATTTTTTTTTCCACAAGCCTACAAGTGATTATTCTTGTAATGGAAAGCTGGTCTGGTCCCTCAGGATTTCTCAGAACGTTGCAGGGAATACGGATGGTTTGTGATGCTTCCACGCAGTTGTGCTGCAATATGCTTATGTGCTCACTTCTCTTACTGAGAAGCAACCGTCCAGAACACTACTTCATATGTACTTATATCTCCCACCCATACAGCATCAGGGAATGACGAAATAAAGGTCCTGAAATGCAGCTAGTAGAATGTAACTGTCTTTCCTTATCTTCCGCAATTTGTAATTAATTTCCTTTTTTTTGTTGTTTTTGCAATTTGTTTTTGTCCTGGATTTTTACACAGTTCTGTGCATCGCTCGTTTTGGCCACATCAGAAAAATCAAGATTTGTAGAAGTAAAATGATATACTACTGACTAAAAAGCTGTCAGGTTTTGACAAATACGTATTCTGGTCCAAAGAGCAAGGATCTGCTCTACCAGACCTCTTGCAGCAAGCTGTGATAGCATATCCTACTCCCTTCCCAAGGAAAGCAGGGGCTCTTTCAGCCTGCTGGCAGGGGTGTTGATGTGTCTTTGCATTGGCCATTCTCTGTTGGGGCTGAGGGCAGAAGAGCCAGCCAGCGAGGGTTTTGTGACTACAGAAGAAATAGGAGGATGTGGAGAAAGTAGTAAGGTCTATAGGTCTATAGTGCCATAAAGAGTGTTTCTGCTTTTTTGGCTTCGGAGCAGGTCTTGAGCTGGCCGGAGGCCAGACCAGAGTGATTTCTCCGTACCTGAAACCAATCCATTCTGGACCTCTGCAGTAAATGCGGAGGATTCAGTAGCTGAAAATGCAAAGGGCTTCTTCCCTCTACCAACTGTGAAGACAGCCAAGTGCTAACTCTGCCCTCACAGCACTTAATACGTTGATTAAAGATTACTATGGCAGAGGACAGACCTGAGAAAATACAGTAGGCCTATCTAGTTACAAAACAGGGAAAGAATTACAGTGTTCTTGCATTTTACCCAGAAAATGGCAAGATTTCCTTTCAGATGACATGCACCTTTTTATTCTAGAGATAAATACGTGTTAAAGTTAGTGATGAATAGAAACAGAAAACAGTATCAAGGTAACCTTTTGTAGGTAAATGTCAGACGTTATATTAGGCTATTGAGTATTCATTCTACCTGCCAGCCTTGCCTTCCTATATCCTGAGACTATCACTGCTACAAGGACATCTCTAATATACTAATACTGATATATTTGCCTACACAGGTTTTTGAGGATTTCTTTTCTGTGTATTCTCTAGATGGGGAAAAGGGGTTTTTCTTCAGCTTCAGTTTGGAGGAAAGTTGCAACAACCCAGATCCCCTACAAGAATTCTGATTTCTTTTTTTTGTGTGACCAAAACTGACTAAATCTTCTTAATGGTATTTTGGTATCTTTTCAAGTTGGAAACCATTCTATTTCTGATTAATTCATATTGCCATGCGAGTCCTAGAGCTATGCAGATAAGCTGAATGCACCACACTACAATATCTGCGTTGTAAACCTAAGGGTATTCATGGGCTTTTCAAGTGAATGCACATTCATACGTGAAGTAGGCAACACACAGTGAATGAGCTACATTATGTGAATATGCTCAACAGCTGAAAAATGAACTATGTCATGGATTTCAGCTTCATGGAGTGAGCAGCTGAATTTGACGGTGACACTGAAAGATTGTTCTTCTGTGTGACTCAGTTTGATTCACTGGCCTGACAATGCCCTCTTCTTTGTGAATCCTCCGCACCTGTAGATGCAGAACACTAACAAAGGTCTAATTCTGGCAGTTAGCAAAATCCAAACTATTAGCATGCTGAAAGTAAGTGCGGCAATTTTTCTGATGTCGATGTTGTTTGCAACACTCCTTGTATGTTGAAGAATAGCGTTAATTTGATGCGTTCTTTGATGCGTTCTTTGAAAGCTCAGTTCCAAGGTTTTGTCAGGAAAATATTAATGTTGAGTTTGATAGACTCTCAAGAAAATTATAGAAAATATACCATTCCTAGACTGTAACACTGCAAACTTGAAGCCAAATAGATTGGTAACTGTTTTCCCCCTTAGGCCACTTTGTACTAAATTCTTTGCAAGATAAATAACAGCAAGCCACTAAATAAATACTACAGATTTCTCAGGAAATCTAAGGTGACGTTCCCAAGTCAAACCACAGGAAATCCCTACAGCCTTTAACCATAGATTTTCTAATTGATATATCTCCAAATAAATATTAAAACCAAAACCACAAATGACATTCTCCTTGCTGCTTGAGATCTACACTGAGCTGTCAGAATATTAAAGCAGTCTGTACCCAAGTTGTTTATAAAGAGAATAGTGGCTGTCACTGAGCTAAAGGAAAAAGGGAAATAACCGTCTACCTGAAAGCATGAGGCTTGCTTCTTACTCACCAACTTTTGCTGCAATCCCCAGTTTAACTGTAAATCAAGGTTTCAAAAGGGAAAGGGAAATAAATAATTCTACATGGAAATAAAACTAGCCCAAGTTTATATTGGCAGTAGAAATGCCAATACCTTCTTGGAACTCATTTTTAGCAATAATTATATATGAAAATACCACCGAGAAACCACAAATCTTCAAACCCTCCTGCACATCCCCAGAAATATGCAAGAATTTCTTGAAAGCCTCTAGAAGTCAAGCATGAACTATGGGGCCAAAATACAAATTCAGCTGAGATGCTGAAGCATATTGCTGGTTGTATGTTGATAAATGGTGTTTTCTACATTCTTGTTTGGGATTGGATTACGCAGTTCCAATACATAAAAAACCAGAGGAGTGCTTGATTCAGTGTAGAACAGTTATTTCAGGTAGCGACCTAGCCTGGAAGCTACGCTGTTGAATTCCTCTCTATGTGATAAATGACGCAGCCCGTTGACCCAAAATGTCAAACGAAATATCACATGATTCAGAAAAGCTTCTGGGAGGGCCCAGCCAAAAAGAGCAGAGAAGCTGGAAGAGGCCATGCAAGGACGAAAGAGAAGGGAAGAGAGCTTTGTGTCTGACCGCTGCCTGTTCAGGCAAACCTAAGTTTAAGGACTGCGTGTTTCTTGAGAAAGTATAGATTTTGTTTTATACATCAACATTTTCCTTTAAGTACACAAATTCATAGAGGAAGAGTGTTGGCTAAATCAAATGCGTGGAATGGATCGTGCTCTGGGTGCCTGTTTAGATACATCATGGAAGGAGATTTGATTTCATGGTGGTAAAGTACGTACCTAAAGAGACACTTCATTTAGGAGAAGTGGTTTGTGAGGTACCAACATTTTAAGTGCCCGTGCCAGCTGGCCGGCACGCCATCCCTGCTGAGCTGGACGTATCTAAAGCGGGACGTAGAACTGGGAACAGTCTTCTCTGTGCAAGTCTTACTGCCGTTTCTTGGGCTGTGCTATTGGACTATGGGCTGGGGAACATGTCTGTGAAATGCCTCTTCTCCACTTCCAGAATTCACCTTAAGGCAATATACTTAATTTCTCTCTTCAAACTGCTAAGTTTGAGTTTAAAATAAATCAATCCCTTTCAGGGATACAAACACGTGGAAATCATTGTGACAGCTTTTAAAGCTGTCTGAAGGGTGGTGTTTGCTGCCATTTTTCTGTTTCCTCTTTTAAGTGCCAGTTACCACGTGGAACCCTTCTATTTGGCAAAGGCGTATCTGTACTATGTTGGAAGAGACTTTGAACTAAAATTAGTAGGAATAAAAGCAAGGACAGCCCAGTAGTGTCATTTACTTAATATAAATTGGGTCATTTTATATCTAAGTATCTGTGACCAGGGCACTTTGCAATGCCGTAAAGCAAAGATAAAGTGCAACACAAACTTTAAAAGTTCACTCTCCTAAAAATTACAACTATATGAGCCCACTCAGTATGTGACAGTGGGTAAAGAAGACGGTGAGGGAGAGGAAGGTATGAAGGATTAGCATTGGAAGCATAATAAAAGACATCATTTACATGAATCTTAAAAGAATTTTGTGATTCCTAAAAGCAGGCTGCAGACCTCTGAACGGTGGACTCGGACAGAGGCACAGTGAAAAGACTGTGAAAAACCGAGAGGTTCCTGTCAGCGGTTCTGCCCTAAGGCAGGTGGGTGGGAAGGCACGAGCCCAGGAGATGTGCAGCCCTCTGCTCTCCATCCATCTGAGGCAGAACACGACAGTAACCTCCCTCAACCGGACCTTTGCTAAGCACCTGCTTAAATGCTCTGTTACACCGGTCCAGGGTGCCCGGCCATCTCTTTCCAGCTGTGGCTCACCGAAGTCAGAGCTGTTAAAACCAAAGATGAAAAGGATTGCTGAGTCCCGGGCAAGCACAGGGTGACACCAGGCCTGCTAGGAGAAGCTCAGGGTCGCAAGGGCGTGCACAGCTCAGAGATGTGGTCAGACCAGCAGCACGTTGCCTCATGAGGAATGCCAATGAATCACATGAAAAAAGGACACCATCAGGTGTCCAGGAACATGGCGCAATTCTCAGGGAGATGAAAACATGAACTGACTTCCTTGTACAAAAAACTGCTCATAAGTCCTTCTTGCAATTTAAATAAAAATGGCTTCTCGTCATTTGTTCTTGCAGCGTTAAAGGAGAGGGGAAGAAGCAAACAGCAAGCAAGGAGAAAGGCAAGGGGAGAAGGCTGGCTCTTATTAGAGGCAGAAAAAGAAGAGCAAGAATGAGAAGACCACAAAGAAGCAAAACCCCCAGCAGTCTCAGCCAAAGGTATTATCATTTCCACTGTGTGCTGGACTAGGGGCCTCGCAGGATGAATCTTTGTAAAATCAAGCCTGGTTCATGTTTCGCTGGAGTACCAGGGAACCAGGCACCTAAACCTGACCGTGCCACTCTGCTGCTCAACTGCCGCTGCCCCTGCGGGCCTCCGCTCCTCCGCTCTGCTGCTCCTGCCCTTTTGGCCTGAAAAGTTTTGGGGCAGGCACCCCTGGACTCTGCGTTTGTGCAGGGTGTGGGGTCTGGCAGACACCCCCCTTTCAGTCCCACCTCCTCCTTTCCTCTGGGTGCTGCTGCAGTAATGTAAGACAAGATGGGCACAGGCATAGAAGCAGACGGGCAAAAATCGTGAGAAAGAACTACGGTGGCCTAACTTGTTTAAATGCCAGGAATCTTCAGGTACATTATATATTCGACTCGTTGTTGATTTTATGGTCAGGAGCCAATTTTGCCTTAGTGAAAATGAAGGAAAGTGCTGAAGTTCAGAGGCTATGCAAATGGAGATTAATACACACTTTAAAAAAGGTTATTTAATATTTTTACTGCTTTAAAACTGTAATGCTT
Organism: Fulmarus glacialis; assembly: GCF_000690835.1. Classification (NCBI taxonomy): domain Eukaryota; kingdom Metazoa; phylum Chordata; class Aves; order Procellariiformes; family Procellariidae; genus Fulmarus; species Fulmarus glacialis. The sequence goes on along the minus strand of NW_009233087.1, from coordinate 52,612 downwards.
TTTGATTTTGAACATTTTCAGGATTATTAGCTTTGCTCAGATTTAATACAAGAAATCTATACATATGAAAGTCAGGAGCCAATTTTGCCTTAGTGAAAATGAAGGAAAGTGCTGAAGTTCAGAGGCTATGCAAATGGAGATTAATACACACTTTAAAAAAGGTTATTTAATATTTTTACTGCTTTAAAACTGTAATGCTTTTTGATTTTGAACATTTTCAGGATTATTAGCTTTGCTCAGATTTAATACAAGAAATCTATACATATGAAATGGAAAGACATTTTGAATGCATTGCAAAGTGAGGACTGTATATGGATGCTGAAAGACTCCATGTATTTAAAGACAATAATTTTGGGGATAAAGATGACTGAGTCATCATCACAATCTGCATGTCTGTGTGTGTAAAAATATGAGTAATAAATGTAGTCATAAGGCAAATCTGTGTGACTGAGTTAAGAAGAGGCTGAAGAAGACCTAATAGCTGGAATAATGATGGCTGGGAGGGTTGCTCGTTATGATAATATGTGGTTTGCTTAATGAGGAACAGGCACAATGCAAGAGTCAAGATATTGCACTGTATATTATAAACCAAGAGACTAAGGACAGATGGCCCAAGATGGCACGCAGGCAGATTTCAAATAGCTTATGGTATATGCTCAGTGCATCGTAGAGAGGCAAGTTAGAGCTAGCAAGGTGACAGGGTATCCTTCTTCCCGGAGTGTTAGCGTCTGTGGCTTCCGCAAAGCGTGGCCAGCACACTTCATCTTCAGTGCGGGGAAGGGAAATGGGCCTTGGCACACCGCGCTCGAGAAGCTGCTGGCGGTTGTCACAAGCTGCTGGTGGGACAAAGACAAGTTGTCTTGTTCATGGAAAAAGGGATAAGTGACCCTGCGGTGCGGCTGTTGGTGTTCCTGGACCGAGAGAGGGTTAGAGGCAAACAATGAGTTTCCAATTCCAAAATGCAAAATGGTTTTGGAAAGGTGGTACCTCGTTTGCAGGTATTTCAGTGAGAGTTTTGCCGTTAACTTCAGGAGATCAAGCATTTCTTCTACAGATGTTTATGAACCAAAAATGCTCTAATATGGTGCAATGGCTTAACATGGATATCCTAATATGTCAATTGTGAAATAAATTATCTGCCTCGAACTCCTCAGTTAACAGAAGCAACGAACCATGCTGTAAGTTCATTGGTAATTTTCCCTATGTAGAGAAATAATTTCCCTCTAGATTTCAATGAAGTCTTTATTTTGGACCCGAGATAAGGGTGTCATGATGATTTAGTGATTTTTCTCAGCTGGATACATTAATAACTGAAATATTAGTTATTTCTGAAAGTACTATAATTTAATCAACATGAAATGCATAAGAATTCCTCAATATCAATCACCAGTAATAGATTATCATTATCCATTAGTTATCACTCTACTGTCAAAAGTTACTAGTGAAGAATATTAATATTCGGGAACAACCCGTCTTGTCCACGATGAATATACCCAGTTTTCCACGCTGTGCAAGTCAAATATGACATTAGAGATCAGTTTGAGCGCTGCTGGACCATTCGCAGGGTTGCTGAAGGATCAAATCACGGAGCAGATCATAATCTGCATTGGGTTCCCCTTAACATTTCTCAAAGAGGGACGAGGTTAGTCGCAGAGAGCTGTGGTAGGGAGCTGGCGCGGGCATCCTCCTCCCTCCGTCCTCCAGCCACAGTCTCTCGCAGTTTTGAATGGATAATCGGACCCGAGAGCCGGGTTTTGTGCGTGCTTACGCCGAACTATGTGCCCTTCGGTTGCTGTGTTTACTTGATCGGGGCTGTTAACGAAACTGAAGATTTGCTGAGGTATCTGTAGGGTCGGGTGCCTAATGAACAGAATTCTTAATGGGCCATAAATCCAATCAAGATTTTCATACCGTGTAAGCAAGCAGGGCAGTTTGTGGAAAAGAAGATCCTCCCTGAAAGCTACTGTTATGCAAATATCACCACACTCGGGGCATACATTAAAGCAGCCCTCGAACTGCAGCCTTTTGGCTTTACACAGGAAATAAAATGAGATCAAAACAGGAGGGAATAATACTGGTCGATTTGCAAGATAGAGATTAATAAAAGAACTCATTGTATGCTTTACACAGAAATTTTATGGTTACCTTGCTGTAAATTTTTTTAAAAGATCTTTTTTTAACTTTCTGCACCAGAACTATGATTCATTCACACAAAAAGGTTATATGAGAGGCACAATTTTTTAGTTCATTCAGTCTCTCCTATTGAAAGGAGAGAGGCTTTTGTGAGATCCACCGTTGTTCAGAGAGGGAATTAGTTTTATTAGCAGCGTGTCATTCACAATGTGCCTTACACATCTGCCAGCTTCCTCATTTCATTTTTTTTTTAATTTGTTAGCGCTGGAGTGGTTTGGGATTCTAGGTATGAATAAAACCCATTGTACGCTTCCTATACTCTCACCCCGAGGTGCTATTTCCTTCCGACCAAGGACACTGGACTCTTAAAAAAAGAAAGGGAGCACACAAAAAAAAGCAACGCCCTGCTTCCAGGATGTCAGCCTTACCAACCGATTTAACCACAAAAATCTTCCTGCCTCATCCTTTTCTGTATCTTTACGTGTCGTTCTTTGCACTGAACTAGCTCAGGAGCTTTTCCTAGACCTTCTGTTTTCTTTGCTAAAAGCCGCGTGCATGTTGCTAGAATTAATTCTCGCCTTTGGGAGAACATCGAGGCCGTTCACTACAAAGCGAACCTTTATTATTCGCAAATCCCGGTCGGATCACATGAAGCGTGGGGTGTCTCCCTGGTCCCTGGCAAGCAGACACAAGCAGCCGCAGCCAGCCTGCCCTGCGCTAGCTCCCAGACAGCTGGAGTGGGAGGACGAGAGGCCCGTGTCTCCTCGCAAAGGATGCTGCCGTCATATCACTGGTGCCCAAAATAGGCTGTAAGCAGAATTTAGGTATCTCAGTTTAAGCAAACAAGCAAGCCAGCCCTGCTGTGGCAGCTACCTATCCGTCAGGGGCGTGATTATATCAGCACTTACATATAGGTGACAAGAGTTCTGTATTGCATCAAATATTACACAAGCTTGTGTAATAATTTGGTTTTTATTCTCATAAATTAAAAGTTCAGGGGAACTGCTAGTGACCATCTCTCTGACTGTCTGCATACGGCAGACTGTAAGTTTTCTTAAAATTAATTGGAGCAAGAGCATCTGTTCTAGAAAAAATTGAACTGATTTTAAAATTTCCAGTATTGTAGAAACCAACAAGCTAAGCAGACTCGGAAACCCTACATACGTAATGATTTGTGCCCTGTTTCTCATCTGAAGTTTTCTATTTTCAACACCGGGCCACTGCCTGCTGTTTCTTTGCAGACTAAAGGGCCTTCAAAGTCCTCTTCTGTAAGTCGGTAGTTATAGACTGTGATCATTCTGCTTAAGTAGAACTGATGGAGCTCCTGGATCATTTCATTATTTAGCATTTTTTTCCTACCACATTCCTTGTTTTTTGGCTTTTTTCTGAACTCTCCTCATGTCCTCAACGTCTTTCCTAACCAGGGTGCAGGTAATGGATAGTCCACTTCGGCGACAGTGATGCATGATGCGGGGATGATGGACGCACCCTCCTCCTCCTCCTTCTCCTGCTCCTCCTCCTAGAGCCTGTCCTGGTTCTACAGCACCCGATCACAGCTCATTCAGACCCGCTGGTGCAGCGGGGGCTGTTGAACAGCAGCGGGCATATTTTATGATGCTTAAGTCTTTTTCAGGGTCTTGGCACACCTCAAGATTGAGTTCTGTAAATGCAACCTATGCTCTGCAGTTGCAGGTTAACAATTTCATATTTGACTGTGTTAAAATGCCCCATGGGATTTTTATGTCCATGCTAGTACATGATTTTTTTACCACCTTAAAGTCTCTCAGACATTATTTCTTTTTTTTTTCCTTTTTTTCTTTTTTTCTCTCCCCAAATCACTGATTAAAATGGTCAGTAGAAAAAGAGACAGGAATTGATTTTTGTGGGACCTCCTTAGAAACCAATCCACTCCTGAATAATTCCCCATTTACACATGCCTGTAGGGAACTGTCAAACAGCTTTTAATCCATACTGCTAAGAGAATAGCATTAATTTTGACACTATTCATGCCCCAGTGGAAAGGAGCACATTCCAGTACTGCTGTATTCGACCAGAACAAAGTGGAATCTGCCGCTGTATTTGAGTTTTCATGGGATTCAAATAGCAGACAGCTGGCTGGCCATCTCAGCCTGTTCCAGCTTAATATTTCCATGGTTTTTTGAAAAGCAAAGGCAGACCTCTCTGGTGATGTGTTGCCAGCGTTTTAAGTCAGAGGTCCCATAAAATGTTCCCAGCTTGGTGTGATAAATCTAAATTAGCCTTTGTAAAAAAAAGAGAAAAGGGGCTGTGGAATCTTTTAATATATTTTAACTCGTTATGTGCTTTCCTGTAATACAAGACAGAATAGCATGGCAAAAAAGCCTGTCTTGGTTAGATATAATGCAAACAGCTGTAGTCGACTCCTGGTAAATACGCTGAGGATATTTGCAGAGCCCAGTTTGTGCACTGGTAGATGGGGGTTTGGGTAAAAGAGCTGCCAAATGTTTTCTGCAAAGAGGTTTTGCTTTCAGTCTGCCGGACCCTTTGTACACCCCGAGCCATTCCAGCGACAAACTCTCCGCTCTCCAGAAGCGACCGGGATGCACTCCAGAAACCATCCTTTCCTGGGCAGCAGAGAACTACATGCAGGGAATTATATCCTATATACTTCCCAAAGCCTCCCTTGGGTTTGAGGTAAGGCGTGAACGGCTCAGGGTGCCACCTCCCTCTGTGAAAACAGGCGGTGGGAGAGGGGCAGGCGGGGGGGCAAGGGGAGAAGTTTCTAGGCAGGGGCAGAGGGGGATGCTCGGGGTACCACCCGGCTCTCCCAGCGCAGGTCCTTCCTCAGCTCTGGGAGAAAGTGGCTACGTGATGGGGTTTTTTTCAGTGTTGTCAGATGACATCGTGCCGTGCGTCACTGGGTTAGCCACAACCACAGTCAGGGACGAGAGGAAAGATGCTTGGCATGAAAAAAACCTGGTTCTCACAGGCTTTTCAGCCCGTAAATATTGTGACTGAGGCTGTATCTGCTAAAATGAGCACGTTGGGGTTTTTTTTGGTGGGAGATGACACTAACAGGTGGAAGCAGGAGGTAGGTCTGCAAACCCAGCCTGAGGGTCCTGCGCTTAACTGAGCGACTCCAAACGGAGTGGAAGAAGGTGGCTCTCTTGGGCTGAGATAGTCTAGCTGTCACTTATGAGAATTATTCCTACCTTGAAGCGTAATAATCCATGAATCGTTTATATACAAAAAAATCAGATTTTCCCTGCGAATGGTGGATACGGAGATGCTGTAAACTTCTTGAAAACAAGTCAACAAGACACAGGCAAACCACATGGTGTGCAAAATTCAGTATCTAGGCCTAGATGGGTGAAAGCTGAGCAGGCCTCTCCTTTCTCACACAAGTCACCACTTGGGTTCATCTATCTTAACTTTATAATTGTAAGACTGACAGCTACTAACCTGGGCACACTGGAATAATTACGTAAGAGGAAAACTAATCCCCTCCAAATTTGAGGGAAGCAATGAAGGAAGTTTCCTATCAAATGTCCACTTTTCAGGAGAGACAGCAAAATCAAATATGTGAAATAGAGTAGCTGAACCTGTCTCATTTTTCTTGGTCTTTCTAAAAAATAAAAATATCCTTGCTCTTTCCTGTAAGAACACAGACTGGTTCATTTGTGGAAGAAATTACTATGCAATTGCAGCTACCCAAAAAAAAAAAAAAAATTAAAAATTGCCTATTGCTCGCCTATAACGGGCAAAATTGCTCTTTGCAGCAAGTAAAAACAAATTTGGCACATCACTCACTCATACAATGTTTTTCTGCCACTCGCCTATCCCACGCACTAGATACACGTGTGTCAGTTGTGCTTGCGTCATCTTTAAAAGCCTTAATGACTGACTCATTTTTGCACGGCATGCGGCGAATGTAGGCTGGACTTCTGCGGGCTTTCGGAGCCAGGGAACAGGAGGAGGCTGCGGTGAAAGAATGGCTGCAGGGAAGCAGGCACCAGGAGGGCGACAGGATGGGCAAGATTCACCGCATCCAGCTCTGCTTCTTGTTTCCCCATCTCCTCTTGGCCGCTCTGCGTAACTAGCTCGCCGCCAAGCATTTGTTTCGCAAAGAGGTGAGCTGACGGAAAACCACACTGCCTCCAGCTGAATGCCATGACTTCTCCAAGGGAAGGTACCACCTCCCCCTCATGCTTCTGCCAGCAAAAGGGACGGCAAATGCACCTCTTCAGGGACTTCAGGAGAGCTCTGCAGTTGCCTGGTCCCGGCTGGCTGTGCCAAAGCCGAGGCAGAGGAGGGAGCATGCGCAGAGGAGGTAACCACAGCTGGCACAGCCACATCTGCAGGACAACATTGGTCCATGTCACCATTTTCTAATATCTTCTTACATGGGAAGTGGTTTGATTGTTTTGGGGAGTGTAGTGTCAGCCGTCACGCAGTTTCCCAAGGGGAGCGGTGTCTTCTTTCCTGTCCCAGGCTTGCTTAGTAGCATCATCGCTTTAACAGCTGATCGTGGTAAAGACAATTATTCTTTTTACTCAGAAGTCTTCGTCAAATTGGATAAGTTGTGCCAGAGTCTATATCTCCCAAACCCAACCTCTGATCCCTACAAAATGGGGTACTTGGAGGGACGGGCAGCCACAGCAGCAATGCCTAGCCATGAGCGTAAAGTCAGACAGATCAAACCTCTTCATTTACACAGGTTTGGAATAGCGACAGAGACTTGTTGGCTTGCCCCTGATGGCCTTTAATGAAACCAGCACGAGGTACCAACTTTCTGACTCTTCCATGCATCTGTTTTGCACCTGCTGTGACACTGCTGCATGGTTACCTTGCTCTGGTGGCCAGAGGGCAACGAGCCTCCGAGCATCCTCCCGCTGTGGGACGGGCATCCTCCGTGGGACTGGCATCCTCCATGCCGCCTACAGCCAGCGCCATCTGGGCAGAGGCTGAGCACGGCTTCTCCTCACCTTTTTGCTAGCACACCTCAGCCCATGTCGCAAGAAGCTCATTTTCAGGAAGAGGAGACAGACATCCCTGCTCAGATTCTGGCTTCTCTCCCGCAGCAGCAACGGTATCAAATTAATATCAGCAAAGATGCCAGTTAATTAGTGGTGGTAGGCTGGAGGACACTGACACCTTTCCCTTGTACGTCCTCTCAAGAACAGATTAATCCCAGGCGGGTGAACCCACTGTGCGGCAGATGGCCGCAGCTTTCCCTGCCGCTCACCTTGGCTGGGGCTGAGCCGGCCGCTCGGCACTGCCCACCCTGGTGTCCCGCACCTCCTTCCGTCATTCAGCCACACAGAATTTGGGGTGAGACGTTCATTTATCAGCTTATTTTTGGAGATGTAGAAAGCAACTATAAACGTACCTGCCGCAGCTATATTTTGCCAAAAACCAATCTGCCACGGAGTGAATTCTTTCAAGTGAAATTTCTAAACGGTTGAATAGATCGACTTAAAGTCATAATATACTGGTGCTGCTGCAATAACCTGTACACCGTTCTGCTTTATGATACTCAAATATTTTTTCAAATAAAGCTAATCTAGCACCTTGTTCATCTGTATCGATTACATGATTAAGGCACTAAATGCAGTCTGGGAACACCTGGGGTCAGCTCCAAGCTTCGCCATGGACTTTGCCATGCCAATCTCTTTGCGCATTCACCTTACCTCTAGCTTTAGATGTCTTCTACCCAAAGTTAGTCATGTCGGGTCCTCCTAAGCTGCTGGCAAGGGCGATGCCCTCACCTCGCTCAGGTGAGCAGACGCTTACAAGGGGACGAATTGCCCTGTGATGGCCCTGTGAGAGGTCTCTCTAACTGGTGTTTTTCTTTTCTCCCAGGATTTGTTCCCTTTACCTTTTTAGACTGTACATTCTTGATGGTGACATATGAGACAGGGACAGAGGCTCGTACAGCAGAGCTCTGTCCCTCTTGAGCCACTCTGTGCATCTTTGGGGCAGAAGCATCAGTTTCGAAATGTGCCACACAACTGTTGGTGAAATACTAGGTCTGAAATGATCTTGGCTACAGCTTCTTTCCGTAAGATTTTTTACTATATATTACAGGCAGCCAGTTACAGAGAAAAACATCTGTCCTTCACCAGACGTAGCACTGTCAACAGCCAGGCTGCTCTGGTCCCAGTGCAGGTACCACCACCCATGGGTCAGCGGGCTGAGTGGGAGCTGAGCAAAGCCTGGCACTAGCTGCACCTTCCTACCACATCGTGCCCGAACACGGCTGTTTGAAGAACGGTGATCTCATCATTCAACTGCTTTGAAACTTCCAGAGCCTAATAAGCTTTAACTGCTGCAACTCTACTTCTCTGAGCAAGAAATCGTGAAACTTCTTTTATTTTTTTCTCCAAGAGCAAGGATTTATTATAATGCAGAACTTTTATATTTTCGTAATAGCTCTCCGCCCATCTTTCCCACAGAAGAGGGTTGCATTTCTGTGGGTTTTGTTTCTACATTTTGCTTGAAAAGAGGCTTGACTGTTGGGGCACAGGTGGGTGCTGTGGGGGCACAACACTTTCCAGCTGGGGCTGGCATGCGGATCTCACCGGGGTGGTGGCTTTCAGGGCTTTAAAAATCTAAAAGGAGGAGAAACCCAGCTAATCGCTTGCTAGAAGCACAGGCTTAAGATCAGGCACCAATTATAACTTGCTTGTTAATTCACGTTCTCAGAGGAAAGCCCTTTTATCTGGATAAGCTATACTTAACCGCTCCACTTCATAGAACTGGGAGTCGAGAAGCTCTCCCCGCTGGCGAGGCACCGACATAGGCTCACCAGCTTTCATGTGCTTCAGACCATCTTTCATTTATTCTCACTTGGCTGGTCTGAGCTACCTGATCCAGGTGCGGGCCAAGAGTAATGCAAGCATCCGACAGCGTGCTTCCCATATGGCGAGGCTACACCTCTTTCTGCAGGCTTGCTTCTTCGAAGGTGCAAAGAGTTCAGAGCAGTAAAGTTGAAATGAAATAGGCACTGTTGAAACTTTGCTTTCCTTTGCCTTTGCTTTCCGATGTGCCTAGATAACCTCTTGAAATAGTGGTCCAGCCTTCAAAGACAAAAGCCGGTGGTGCTGATTAGCTCCCCTAACAGGCAGAGCAGCAGGAAACCAGCCCCTGTGGTCTTACCACAGTCATCCGGGCATCCTACCCCGCTTGGGTGGAGCATCCCCAGGCTCTCGTGGCCGTCAGCCGGGGAGGCGGTGAGCTCGACATGTCTCGGTCCTGCTCAAGCCACGGTTTGAGAAACCGAGCGAGCACCAGAAGAAACTGAACACAAGCCAATGTGTTAGAAGTCATTCGCTTGCTGCAGTGATTAACCAACCGTAAACGGTGTTTCTGTGGTGATAACATCACAGAAAACTTGGAGCTGGAGCTTGAAACAGGTTTAAAATGATGAGGAAGAAACTGTAATTGTCCAAACCGAGCTGTTCTGCCCCAGTGCGGGAGGTGGGAGAGCTTTGCTGCTTCTGCTCTTCACTCACTTTTGAGTGTGATGAAAGTAGGAATTGCATACTGGGCATAAACAGCAAATATTTTAAAAAATGCCTGTCTGAGTCTGCATCCAACCACTTCTCTCTGTCCCAAGGCCTCCTAATTACAATTTTTTTTTTCTATGGCTGGAAAGCTGATACAGATGAACTGCTGCTGAGTGGATAATGGCAGATGTATTTGCCTCTGAGCTATTGGCAGCCAAATTATCACTTGACCCAAAGTACCTGAAAAGATCATGCCAAGTTTTCTCCTTACTTGCATATGGATGCAACTTCTTGGTTGCAGAAAAATTTAATCAATGAAGGCAGCAGCAGCACAAAATGTGCCATGTGAGATCAGATCCAATTGCTGTCAGGAAGGGAGAGGCTGTGGGAATCACTGCTTTTACAATATTATGACTACAGCAAATGCAAAATTTCATTTTGGATCCACCCCAAACAAAAAAAATTCTGAATTCTGGACAAATATAAAGGACTTCTCAAATCAAATTAAGTATTGTATTCAGCCCCCAAATGTTTTTTTAAATGCATTTTTTTCATCAGAGCAATGGGCTGGGCTTGCAACACTAGTTGCACCCCACTAGCATGGGATGATGGAGTGTTGTATTCAGCAGTGTGGTGGAAATGGTAGGAGGATGCAGATAGACTAAGGTTCTGACCTGGGGTAAAAAATAAATAAAAGAAGGAAATTTAAGTCACATCACATCTCAGAAGCATGTCCTGACAGCCGGGAGTGCCTCCCCATCCTGTGTGGTTTTCTGACTGGCAGTTACGCAAATTTTCTCAAGTTTTCTCTCAAGCAGCGAGTATTTCCCAGAATTCACAGATAATTCAGTCTGGCTGAAATGGAATTTTTCATTGCCAAAATCTTGTTCCAGGCAAAGACATAATTCAGAAGTGATGCCGGGTATGAAGCAGAAGTCTGCCTGGACTGTGCCATACAGAGGTAATAGAGCCCATAAAATGACTCCCGGGGGATGCGATTTGTGCCTTCCCCCAGCCTTTGGATGCGATTAGCCATTGTCAGTCCTATAGTGTATTAATCTCAGAACTGCAGAACCTCTTTGTAACAAAGACAAATGTATATTGTATTTCTCCAGCTAAAAAGAGATGAAGTTGGCAATTTATAATGTTGAATTGCAGCTTCAGCCGAGTTTGGTGGTTTGCAGAGCTTAATCCTCTTTATTTAAAGTTTTATTCCGTGTGGCTGCTTCATTCTGAGCAGATTTTTCAAATGACCCTCAGAAGACAGGGAATCATTTTCAGCCTTTGACAGATTTGATCTCTTATAATTTTTGAACTAGGGCTTTGGAGATGTAATTATTTTAATGCTTTTTTAATTTGAAAATTAAACTTGTATTTATTTTATCAATAAAAGGACTAATGAGTTCCTCAGAGGGAAAGCTGTGCAAAGAAATAACAGAAATGCACAGTAAGAACACAGCCTTAGAGCTTGTTTGGGAGGAGCTGTCTTTGAGCCAACTCTCAGATCAAGATTGTTGCCGTGCTCATTTTTGGAAGCCTCCTCCATTGATTTTTGATTTGTGTATTCATTAGACTGAAAGCCCACAAAGTGCAGTTGTTAATTACCATCAATGGTCTGGTTTTGAATTCTTTTCTTTTTCAGACTAAGTTGATAATTCAGCTAAGTATCTGAATGGCTGAGGCTGGTTAATACCAGCCTGCTGCATTGCCTTTCACTTCTTCTCTTGAAGGCCTTTGTGAAGTGAAGCAAGGGCACATGCACAGATTATCCTCACCTTTTCTTGGTGATGAGATGCCAGCTTCCCCGTTGACGTCTATCGTGTTTTTGCCAGCGGGGCATTTGGGCACAACAGAGTTGTTTTAACAGAAATTAACAATCTTATATTTAAATGCCAAAGCAGATTGAAAGTAGTTGATTTGGGCAGAAGTTTAAAATGGTCTCTCCTGCCTGTGCTTTAGGCAAGATTTCTACTGTTTGGTATTCAAGGACAGGGATGCAGCAGATACGGCTCTATTATGAGAGTTCCTGTTCTTCAAAAGATGTAGTGTGACAAGAGGCCTCGCCCTATAAAAAGAAGGTGAAAGCTGATAGAAAGTTATTTTAATGTCAGGGCTTGCAGATTTTTAATCACTATTGAACGGCAGTAATACCTTGTGCTGAGAGTTATCTTTTTTCCTTTTTTTTTTAAAGATAGGGAGCCCCAAATGTGTAACAAAGCCTTTCATGACAGAAGAAGTGACACGAAGGTAACCTGGTCTTCTCCGTCAGCCCCCAAGACAAGACTTCCCGAAGAAGGACTGGGAGTGAATGAGATTGAACCCAGTGCTGCACTCAGGCAACGACAGCTGTGGCTGCTCTCTAGGCACATCTCAAAGGCAACTGACCCTCGATTTGCACCAAAGTAAAGACCTCAGAGGCTGCAGACTCTCTCCGGGCTCCACAGCTCCAGCACATCCAAAAGGGGGGGCTCTGACTGCTGGAGACACGCCATCGCCACGGCTCACGATGGCTGCAGCCGCCTTTCTGGGCGCTCTGCGAGGTGGCACGACACCTTCGTTCCCTGATGACGCTCCAACTCAAGACCTGACGTTTTGGCTGGAGGTCGCTAATCTTCCCCCCCCCACCCCCCAAAATGCTCCAGGTGCAAATTCCAGACTGTGTCAGGCTGTCCTCTTCCCCCTGCCGTGGTGGTTGCTTTGTGGGGGCGGAAGAAATGGTTTCTGAATACGCAGAGCACTGAAGGATGCTCCTGCTTGAGACATATGATAAGCCTGTTGTTAGTGTGCTCTGCCGTGTAATTACCCATATCTGGTATTTTTTAAATGACTAGTTGAAAGTTTCGCAAAATTAAAATAAAATTGGCTTGCTAATGATAATCAGAAAGGTGCAAGAACTGTGCCCTTGATAAAATTTTCCATTTTTAAACGTATCTGGTACAGTATATTTATGCCTAGTTGCAAGGAGTGCCTAGGGAAGGGTGCTATGAAACTGCCAGGCATCAGCAACCAGATAAACCAGAATTTTGATATTTTGTGCTTATGTAGCCCACGACATCCAGAGGTCATGAAACACCTCAAACTTCAAACTACTCTTGTTCCATGGATTAGAAGAGAAAGGCTCTAGGTTCTCCAGTAATGTGCTAAAAATTAGTGAAAGCATTTCTTTTGCATTATTTTACCATGCTTTAAATCTGCATGGTGTTTTTTTTCCCCAACAATATGATAGTTTAGGTAGATTTCTGTACTGGCAGCCGCAACACAAAAGGTATGGAGGGATTCACGATACTTCTTTTGTGTAAGAGGCACCGTGCCTGAACATGTCAATGGTTATTTTTAATGTCTCAGCTCTGACACAGCACTCGTCGAAAGACGACTCCTGCAGCGCCCTCAGCACCCACGCTCCCCCCGCTGGCTACGGGTGCCGATGGAGGTGGTATGGGTGCCGATGGAGGTGTGCGGCCCCCGCCAGCCGGTCTCAGGAGCGCCCACGGGTCCTTGCAGCTCCCCAGCGGCTCCAGCCCCAGCGCCGCGGCCCCAGGCACTGGCTGGAGAGGGGAGAGAAAGGGAGGTTGGGACAGTCTGTCAGAGCGGGTTACACTGGGGTCAGTCACAGCAGGTTACGGGAACGCGCCTTTGGACTTACAGTATTGTCCGAGTTTGTTAATGTATAATTACAAGAGTTTCAGACTTGTGTTGGTGGGCACATCATAATAAGATTTTTTTTTTTTCCTTTCTTCTGAATAGAAATGAAATCTCGTAAAGCATTGTATTTTGCTAGCCTGGTTATTCTTCCAGCATGGGTCATTACCAGATCACTGCATCGCCAACGACATGCCTGAAATATTTCACTTGCTTCAGTTACATTTCTCTCGAGCCCTGACTGGCTGTGTATGCCAGATAACCAAAGACGCGCGTGGAGCTTTGCTTTAAGAGCAGAGTTAAGTCATATTGTGTAGGCTGCGGTGTTCTAGCTTCTGCATACTATTGCTCATGCCTTACAGTCCTTGGAGTCACCTTGCTGCCTTACTCTACAGATTTTTTTAAGTGCTGCAGTGCTGTTTGTTACTAAGTGGAGAACAAGACTGAAGACTGCTTTAAGGAGGAGGTTGTTTCAGGTCTGGAGTGGCAGCATCCAGACCCTATTTAGATTTTTCTTCTGGCCTCTTGTCTTCAACTGTAGTTATGCAGAGAGGAGCTGTTTACTTATTTTGCATGGCTCCCAAATGTCATTTAAGCATTATTAACATGCGGGTTACTACCTCTCAAATTTCTAATTAAGGTCTTCCCTTCAGTCTATTAGCAGTGCTTCTGTGGACATATTCTTTAATTAGTTCTGACTTTCTGACTCCAGTGCAAAGTAGTTTTTAACTACTGTCTGCAATGCCCACGAGTGGTGAGTCAACCTATTAAAAATTAAAAATCAGTTTTAGTTTCACCATATAGAAGTTCACCAAATGAACTGAGCGCTATTTCATCTTATTTTCATTATCACAGTGCCTGCGAGTCCGGGTGGTGATGACAGCTTTACAAGCGGAGAGCAAAGACAGCCACCTCGCTGGGTCCCTCGCTCTGGCCCTGCCAGAGCCTTGTCCCAAGCCAGGGAGGGGATGTGTAATGGGAGGAGATGCAAGATGGGCACCACACACTTGGTAGGATGGGGATGCTGAAGGCCCCGGGTTTTGACTTCTGCCCTGACGTGGGTGCCAACCTGGGTGCACCCACCAGCAGCTCTGAGGGAAGGAGACCCCACAGATTCTCCCCCTCCCAGTTATGCTGCCCTGCAGAAGCATCCTGTTTGTTCACAGCCCTGGGAAAAACACATCTTAGAGACTTTAGGCAGCAAAACCCTCAAGGTAATGGCTCACCCTAAGCTCAGGCCATGTTTAGCTGGGCCTTTATTTACCTTTTGAGAGCACACCCATGTCCTCAGAGCTTGGACATCCAGCCTGGATCCAGTGCATGCTATGGTTCCTATCCTGGGTGCAACAGCGGTGTGGGGTCACGCTATATCAAATCCCAGCTAATGACTACCAGCCACCAAAAGCCATTCCTGTTCTTCCCTCCACCCCCTGGGATGTTCTTGCACCCCTTCAGGGAGATAAACTGGCAGAAAACTCCCCTTGTGCTGGTTGGGGACTGGACCAGGGACACGGCTGAGCCTGGGCCAGGGCAAGAAGGGGAAGCTGGGGCCAGGGAGGACCACCATCGTCCCTTGCAGTGGCTGCTAGTATTTCATCGGCTGTAATGTTGAGCAATGTGTGAACACCAGAGTGTGCAGAGGGGCTGGAGAGGGAAGGACACCCATCTGGAATGAGGAAGAGGATGGCTGCCCTAGCACATATGTGGAGGTTCACATCTAGATTTGCAGCCCTCAGATAAGGAAAATTTTGAGGCTGGGCCCTTTGTTCATGCTGCCACGACTGGCTGCAGACCGGTTCAGGAATCTGCTCAAAGCCACTTGCAAGATCAAGGCCTTTCTTTGTAACCTGTTTGGACCAAAGACGGTCTCCTTTTATAAAATGCTTCACATCCCTGTAGCTGTTGCAGACAGAGAAAATTATTCCAGCCCACTGAAATGTTCATGTGAAAACTTTGTTGGGTCAGTCTTGGTGTTGACCTTTGTGTTCAGGCTTGATTTTCTAAGTGTGTGCATAATTATAAATGTATTCATTAAGAGTATTTCCCACAGTGCCAAACAACTCTAAATACATATCAGAACAGAGGGTCAATCAAACCAATATGCATAAAAGGTGCAAAAACATCCATGAAGAATAGGTCAAGAGGAGTCTAATTACAGGCTGTATTTTGAAAGAGATTAATTTCTTATTTTGGGGATATATTTTTAACTTAAGAAAACCACAGCCCTTGTTGATTCTGTGTTAAGGATAAGTTAAGGTTTCATAGTTTAAAATGTAAGGATTGTGTTGTGCATATCATTTAAAACATTCTAGTGCACGTCAGATGCTCTTTGAAAATGGTAAGTTATTCACAAATATTGACATTGTTTGTGAAAAATTTTGTACTTGACTAGATAGTCTGCTGCAAGTAGAACAAAAAAGTATGGTCTGAATTGTTTCCTGACCATGGCAATATTCCCCAAGTATTTTTGTTTTCAACAAGTAGCATCTCAGTGGTAAAAATTATGCAGTACCAAATTTTGAATTGCTGGGAAAGAAGCTTTAATTCCTGGGCCTTTACTGTAATTTTGGCTGAATGTTTTTTCTGGGATCAGGGCCAGCGAGGAAGGAGGACTTCCAAAGCTCGATTAATGGATTAGAAGAGGGTATAAAGAGGAAGAGTTTAAACGCATTTGACATTGGAGAATATTTTGGGTGAAAGAGCCTGAAGCTGGGGCTGACTGGGTGTAAGGAAAAAATACACACTGCACGGATAATTGAAAAATGGGACAAGTTGCCCCGACTGGTTGTGCAGTCTCCATCCATGGAGGCTTCCAACACCCAACAGGACAAAGCAACCTGATCTGAAGACAGTGTTGACCTTGCTCTGAGCAGGAGGTTGGACTAGAGACCTCCCGAGGTCCCTTTCCACCTGAGTGACTTGGTCCTTCAGAGTGAATGGGTCTACCACAGCCTAAAGTGGAAGTGGCCTCACAGCAAAATCCAATCCCAATCCCAAATGCCTGACAAATGTCAATTTGGAGTTCACCAAGCCCGGCTGCCTCAGAACAACCCAGAGCTCACGACCAGAGCAGAGGAGCTTCATCCCTCACCAAGCAGGGCAAGAGGAGCACAAGCTGCCTGTCTGCAGTGCCTATGAGCTCCATCACTCCTGTTCCCTTAAATAAAATGGTCCGGACCCTAGAGGTGACCCCGTAACCAAAGGGACTGCTCATGGGGGAGACCATTTCCTTCCCTCCAGTGGTGGTGAAGAGCCTCCAGGAGAGGTACAGAAGTGGAGGAGAGGGCTGACAGGGCTGTGCTAGTGTCTGCACCTCCCTGGTAGCCACCTCCCTTGGATCGAGGACCCAGCCCTGAGCTCAGGGCCTCTCGTCCTGGCTCCGGCTCTGCCCCTTTTGCCTTGGTTTGCTTTCATGGTCCAGCATCTGCACTGCTGGGGTCCCCCCTAAGATTTATTGGTGCGGAGGAGCCCACACAGCAGACACCAGATGGGGATCACCCTTGATGGCCGCGTCCTCAAGGCTCTCTGTCTTCCTCACCCCAAAGGGACAGTGTCTTCACATGCCGGCGTGTGAACGCAATGACACACCCATGGTCCAGAGGTGCCTGAAATCACCGGTTACTGGGAGGTCATTCGGGACCACTGCCTGCTCCCGTCTTCTCAGCATCCCGAGGTGGCTGCCAGGGATGGGGCTGGATGGGGCTCTGGTCAGACCCCATGCAGCTCTTCTGCTCTTTGATGCTAGTGAAAAACCACCAGGCATGCCGGGTGTTTGGATCCGGAGGCGCTGTGCTGCCCAGTCCATGAGAGACCACCGACATCCCAATGGACACCAGCATCGCTGCAGCCAGGACTCAGCTCAGCACACATTAAACAAGTCCCTGCGAGGAAGAGGAAAAACCCACCCACCACCTCCCCTGCCGCCCGCCAGCCGCTCGGCTCAGCGCTGCTGCTGCTGGTTACTCAAGCACGGGTCGTGGGGAGGGTTTTATTGCGTCTCAAAAGAGAAAGCCTAATTTCCGCACGTCTCCAGCAGAACATCCCACCCGTTTTGCAAATCCTTTGACGCTATTAGTCATTTATGACTAGCAGCAACGTTTTTCCAGGCCTCCCTTCACAGCTGGTAACTAGGAGAAAAAAAATTATGCCATAAAGGAAACATTTTGTATTTCTAAATCACAAACATCAGCATTGTGTTATGCTAACAGCTATCATCTTTATTTTTAGGATATTTAATCAATTTGGATGCTTGCAGATATATTTTAGTCAGACCAGCTTGCTCTAACTTACCTCCCAATTCTGGTTGCCATGGCATAACAATGATTTCTCTTTTAGCTAAAAATAAACCTTCAGCAACAAATGTATTAACCACAAAAAAGAAAAAAACCCTAAAAAACCAAAACACCATGAAATCAAAGCACCTCCCTATATACCAATTCATGGTACCCCACACTGCTGCTGCTTGGGCATCAGTTGTACAAGGCCCTGGATGGACTCTCCCTGCCTCCCCTTTCCTATTTACACACTTTTATATTCTGGCTAATGAAAGGCAGCCAAATGCCTAAAACATTGCAAACATTTTTTAAATGACATTAAAATCAAGTGCCGTAAGACAGACCTCCTGTCCTCAGTCGGGCAGAACTGCCTGTCCTCAAAGCCTCTGTAGTTCCCGGGCTCTGCCTGGAGATATCTTTTATTTTTTTGGTATGAACCCAAGCAAGGGAGAAAAACCTCCCCCCCCAAAGCGGCTGAGAGAACCAGGGCACCAGGCGCCCCTTCCCCGAGGCAGAGGCCAGCCCCAGCCCCAGGTATGCCCAGCGACGTGCCACCTTGGCAGGGCGGCAGGGGATGGGGGAAGTCCCACATCCCCCCCAGTCTAATTTAGAGGTGCGGCAGGCGACAGCAATGCTCAGCTCATGAAAAATAATGTTGGTAGGTTCATGGAGGTGTTTTCTTTCACTTTTGATTACAAAAATCTCTTCCCTTTCCTTACAGTCTTACTGTGGGCACCCTGCAACAGGAAGAGGACAAGTCTGGCCAGGTTTGTCCTGCCCTGCCCTGGTGCCTCTCAGCCCAAATGAGTTGGTAGCCTCCCCGCAGAGCCCTGGAAAGAAATGCTTCAGCCATGCAAATCCTAGCACGCCTGCGCAAGGGCACGGAGGAGACCACGCAGCTTGTTCTGCTCCTTGCTACCGAAACAGCTGTCAGTCAGCCCCAGTGAACACAGGGCAAAGCGGTAACACCAACATTTCCGAAGTTCAATTAAAGCAACGAGACCAAAGCAAAGAAACGACTTCTCTCCATGTGTTTGCGGAAGATGACCGGGCTTTTACCCAAACTGTCCGTGTTTGCCGAGCCTCTACATTTGCTGGTTCTCACGCCCCTGTTTTCGACAGCCGATGGGGCTGATCCTTGCGGATATCATTGCCTGGTTTTGCAAACAGAGTGTCTAAATAAAGGAGGGAGAGGAGGGACTCCTGCCCCCAAGGGCGACTGGGACTGCCTGGCTCCTGTCCACGCAGCAAAGCTCCCTAGCCTTGCATCTCTGCTAGACTGCTGTCATCAGCACCCTGCTGATAACTATATACATACATATATATAAAAAATATACCTATAACGTTGTTGTCCTCTTTTGTAGCTGCTTTAATAGCAGAAAGGTTAGTGGCTTTGTGAGTGCTCCCTTGTGAACCTGCTTCCTCAGCTCCACGGTGACAGCCAGCAGGTGACAGCCCGGGGTTAAAGCCCGGCAGGTGTGGGGCAAGGAAAGCTCTGTCCTCCCAGGCATGTGTTTCAAGGTTGGGAAACTCAGCGGGTGTTTCCCAGCCTGCAGCAGAGGCATATGCTTGCAACGTGCTTGCGATGGGTGCCCAATCCCCTTCCGAGAAAAACAGATGGAGCATGGGAATTTTCTGTAATTGACAGCTCTTTTAATCCGAGAGGTGCCCTGGGGCTCACCACTGGTGTGAGATGCTAGCACAGCGGCTAACCAGCCCAAGCAGGCTCACCAGCCGAACTCCTTGTTTTACCTGTCGCTAATGCCAGCATTTTAATAAAAAACCACCCCTACCTGTGAGAAGAGTGAAGCATTGCCAGAATAGAGCTGGCCTGAGATCCCATCCCAAATTTGTACCTTGTGTCCACACAAGCCAGACCCTCACTCTCCTACTGTTCTTCCCAAAACATGACCCTCAGGCTTGGAGCTTGTATTCAGGTAAGAACTAAGGCATTTAGGCAACTATCTCATTTCTGCAGCCTTTGGGCATCTGTTGCTGTCACTCCCACCCAGCTCTCATTTGAGAGAACAAGGCTGTGCTTTGTAGATGGATGAACGGATCGATGTCTTGGGCACTGTCACTCACCACACCACGGCTGGGGCAGCATCACCAGCTGTGACCTGGGAACCTGCAGGTCTGGAAAGGCTCTCCAAAGACACATTCGCTGTTCTTCCCTCCCCTGGCCCTTGGGCTTTGATGAACAGACAAGGCTCATACCATCTCCTGTCCTCTGACTACTGACAGCAACCACCACAAAGAAATCAACCTCGTTACTGCTACCGATGGGCTTTTTGAACATTGCTTTTCCATAGTTACACTGTCCAGCCTCCTCCTTCTCATGTTTTACCATCACAGGTTCAAAGGAACGGAAGAGCACAGCAGATGCTTCCCACATGAGTTGTGCTGCTGGGCTCACGGTGGAGGGACCCACGAGCTGAGCGAGGATGACGGAGAAGATGGAGTGATGGCAGGTGCCTGGGGAGCCTTACTGCGTTTCTTGGGCCAGACCCATGCCAATGCCACCACTCCTTGGAGGGACGGGCCCTTTCACACAGCCTCTTCCTCGTCTGGGGTGAGGGAAGGGTGAGAAGACGGTGGGTCTGTCTGCAGGTCCCAGGAGGTGACAGAAGGGCTGTGGGTCCACGACTGCCTCCTTCCCGAGGGCCTGGATCCTGCAGAGGGTGGGCACCAGCCCAACTGCAGGGAAATTTCTGGCAGGGCTGGTTAATCTTGAAATTGCTTTTGGGAAAGACAACAAAAAAATGCAGATCCATTTTCTGCCCATACTCAGCAAAGCGGTCTGTGCTGGGCTTACGGAAACGCTCCTCTGCTGCTCCACTCGAGTTTCTGTTTTCCTTTAGAGCTCACATTTTTTCCCTTTTGTTTCACAAGGTCAGCCTGCAGTTTAACAAGAGCTTTAAAATCCCCATTGCGGTATTTAATGGTTTTCCCAGAGCATATTCCCTATCTCTTATTCCGCTCCTCCCTTTGCTCATCATATCCATATTTTTTTCTGGAATATCTTTCTCCCATCCATCACAGAAGCCCCTTCCCCCCTGAAATTATTTATTCCTAGTTCATCATCTTGGAAATCAACTGTTTTCCAGATCTGCTTTTAATAGTTGAGATCATTTCTCTTCACAGTGCCCCAAACCTGAGTTTCTGAGAACAAAAATCCTTCTGTTCATTATCAGCGTTGTCATTGTTTGGGCTTTATTCATATTGTTTCTTTCCACCTTTCCCCACAAAGAGAGGCTAAACCTGCTCTGATGCACTGCCTGTCACTACCGTCAACTATCTGGCACCGTCATTAGTTTCACTGAAGCCAGAAGGATTTCTCTGCATTCAGCTAAATGCAAGTATAATGCAGGCTTCAGAACAGAAGAAAAAAAAAAATGGCAATATCCAAAAACTTTTGATAATTTATGGGTATAAACTTACACCCCACTAATCCCTGCGGAGGGTGAAACAAATTGCCACTGGTCTGAAATGGGATCACGCAAGCTAAAATAGCCCCATGCTGCCTCACACCAAACTGCTTGGCATTTTAGGTCATCTGACTGATGGACCTAAAACAGCAAGGGCGCCTCAAAACACAGCACGTTTATGGCCAAAAGAGCCCTCTGAGCTGTTTAGCAAATACAAAGAAAATAAGGGGTTAAACCCCCCAAAATACTTTTATTTGAGTTTATCTAAAAAAACCCATCCTTGTTGCTTCTTCAGGAAACGTGGCAGTGCATAAAAAGAAGCCATACGCTGGTGCACGCTCGGCGCTCCCAGAGATAAGTACATTACAAACGTATTACTTTAAGGTCAAAGAGATACCAAATGTGTGCAAGAGTCTTGCATCGACCTCATAAGGGCTTAAAAATCACAGGATTTTAATGACATCCTCCTGTGTGAGCCACTCGCTTTGTCATTAAATTGTTTTCCTGCTCCTCGGATGTCATCCAGGAGCAGAAGAGAAATGCCCAAAGACCGTGTGCTGGTCCCCGTTTGAATGGGCAGCACGTGCCGCTGCCCCCTTCCCAAGGGAAGAAGCACTTCCAGACGACAGGCGAGTGTTTTAACATCACCGTCAGGGCTGAGAGCCCGGCTCGCTCCTGGTCACATTAAACATCTGCACAGCTGTGCCTTTCGGCGGCTGGCCGCGGGAATCACCGAACCGTGCCTGCGAGTCAGCTCACCGTACGGCACTGCTGCCAAATCGCCGCCTGAGGGATGCGTGGCAGCCGGGGGAGGGAAAGGTGAAGCGTTTTCTGTAGGTGTTTTCCATCAGGACTGCATGTTTGCGGGATGACGTTGCCTCCTTGGTCAGTGCGGGGCCAGCTGGGGGCCGAGGACACTGCCTGGAGGGGCTGGACATCGCCCCAGGGCAGTCAGAGGCTGCCGGGCAGACACCGTACCTGTGTGAAATACCAAATTTTGGGCTATTTGCCAGCGGCCTGAAACGCTCACTGAGTTTTGTCTGGTTGCTCGTGCTGTTCTTCTTCCTCTGGTTTCATTCAAAGGCCTGTATTTCTGTTCAACGCTGTCAGGGAGATGCTTTCTTTAGCTTAGCACCATCCTTTGTAAAACCATATCCAGAATAGGTACCTAATGAGGTCAGGCAAAATACAAGTATATTCATGTGCTTAGATGTCTATGACTCACCCTGACCATTCGTGATACAGCCCTTGCAAAGGGTGTGATGGCTTAAAACTACAGGTGCCATGCATTGTAGCTATCTATATGTAAATATACGTAAGCATATTCATATGTATACATATGAATATATGAATATGCTTACGTATGTGTATACACACATATAAAAAGTGCATAAATCTGTATTTACATAAAACAAATACATGTGAAACTGGAGTTTGATAGCATCACAGTCAAACGGATTGTAACTCAGCTGCAAAAGTACGCATTGCTGTCTGCTGGTATTGCGAGTGGCATTCGATTAGACATTTTTGTGCATACACATAGCTGCCAATTTAAGAAAATTGCTGCTTTCCCTGCATAAAAGTATAAGTCGAAAATACATAATGGGGGGGCTCTAATGACCTTGCACAGGAGATCTGGGACCCAGGGCACCTACCTCAGCCACACTCAGTCTTCTGCACCAGAAAATGTTATTTCCGAAGGACTGATGAGCTCCTGGGAGACCTCAGCTCTGCCCATTCATCTCCCTGGGTGCCTTAGAGGTGGCAGAAGGGAGGGAGGCGGCTCTCTTCGGCAAAGCCCAGGGCTGCAGTTGCCATTGGTGTGGTGGGAAGGCAACACAGGAGACCTCAACCAATTTGGAAATCTCAGAGAGAGCATCCAGCAGGTTAGGGAGGGCTCTTGGCTGTGACTCGCTAGTGCTTACCTATCCCAAGGAAATATGATGTCCTGTTATGAGGAGGTGGTGATGGTAGGCATAGCTCCGCCAGAACTGGCACAGGGGCCTGGTTTTCAGCTTTTTCTGCCTTGTATGGCGCAGGAATCTGCTGTGGCGCAGAGCAGCCCTCCTTCACCTAGCCTGCTCACAGGGGATAGAAGTCTCCAAACTCCTTTGGTGGGAGCGCAAATTTCCAGCTTGTGACAGATTCCAAGATTTTTGACATTGTTTTCATTCCAGATTGAAGCGAGCTTGAAGGTTCTCCATAGACCACATTCCTGGTGGAAAAAGAATCTCTTCAGGGTCAGAAAAAATTGATTTTAATTTAGAGCTGGGATCTTTTTCATCGGAAAAAATTTTGGAACATTTATTTAGAAAATACATATCAGAAAACGTCTGTTTCTCTACACATCCCCGTATTAAAAGAAAATAAGTTAGGACATAACATCTCAAGCTGCTCAAAATGTTTAGGGTTTTTTTTTTTTCTTCCGCTGTTTTAAAAAAAATTAAAATAGTAATCATTGTGTTTTAACAGGATATTTCGGATTTATCAAAATGCTTTCAGGCAGAAAATACCCAACCAGAATGACCCTCACTTGGTTTTAGTTCTTAGAGGTGTCCCTAGGGGCTTGCTCCGACGGGACCCCGCCAGTCACCCCTGCGGCAGCCGGCGCTGCCTCCTCGTGCTGCCCTGGGCAGAGCGGGCAGCCGCGGGAGCATCAGCAAGGAAGAAGTGATGGCAGCCTCTCAGCCAGGTCCCACCTCGAGCCATGGCTGCCCTTGCAGCTGCTAGGGAAGTAAATGCTGGCCTTGCTGCTCTCTGGGATGCTGGACCTGGCCAGGAATGGAGCTGGGAGACAGTTTTTACAGGTCAAAAGCTAACAGAAATGTCCTTATAACACTGGCACCTTGACAGCTTCGGCAAGCAGTTCTGGCAAGCGCATGCGTAGTCCCCCCAGCTCCTTGAGCTTGGGTGTAACAGGGGCTCTGCTGTTAGATTAAAGTAGCAAAAGTGCAAAAAGCCTTGAAGAAGGCGGGCAGAAAGTCTGAGAAACATTGTGTCTGGAGCAAGGAAAGGAAGTGAGGAGATACGGGAAAGGAATCCCTCCCAGACCCTCCTTCCAGCTATCCAGATCCACGTGAGGAACCATCATGTCTGTTTATGGAGATGGAGATGTCTGCACGGGATTGTTTTTTTTTTTTATTCTGAGATCATGGGTCAGTCTAGAAAAAAAGGGCTTTGGAGAAACAGCTACAGCAATACTTTCTAGTATTTTTACTTCTTTTTCCTTCATCTTACTCTAATTAGTCTTTATTAGTAGAATTAATGCAGGACTAAACCCTTAATTGTCTACATACCTATTGGCTACAGTACTGCTGTCCCTAGGGGAATTATGGCAGGGCTAGGAGGGAGCCATGGAGCTCAGAAATAATTGACTCACGTAGCAGTAGTGGAAGATCGCACAGTTAAATTTTGGTCTGCACTTTGTTGAATGAGGTCCAAAGTGTTTCGGCAGTAATGTGCAGCGAGATGTGGGACAGTCGGGAGGATCAGCCCCACGGAAGCGCTGTGACGTACTGATAGTCTCTATACATCTACGCCAGGCTGTAAATACCATTTTCAGCCAAGGCTTCCTTGTGAAGAGTTATAAGGCTTGGAAAATCTTCCGTTCAGACTGAGGCTGTCTTGGGCAATGACAAAAAATCCCTGAAAATGCCTCCTGGCACTCTGCGCAGCACTGGTGGGATGTGGGAGCTGGGGGGTCCGGGCAGCAGGCACATCACAGGGACAGTGCAGGTTGACAGTATTTTACCTCCTTCCCTTCTCCTGTCACTCCCGCCTGCCACCTCCCAGCACCAATGTTTGCGTGGCCTTGCAGAGACATTGGACTCACAGGATACCAACCAGGGGAAGCGTTTATAAAGCTACAAAAGTTGAGTTAAGCAAAATTTCCATGTTAAAACAATAAGTCTCCTTAAATGTTGTCTGCCAGTGGCCTCTCAAAAAGAAAAAAGAAAAATGACTCTTTACTGTAAAAAGAAGGAAAGAAATGCTAAAATTTATGCTAGGCTTGCATATATGAAAAATCCATAGATTTTTCATGCTGGCAAACACCAAGACTGGGTATATCAACAAAGCTGTTCAAAGTTGCGTTACTAAGCATCAAAAATAAAAAAAGGTCCCCGACCATAGAGCAGGGCTCAGCCCTTCCTCCGTAAGCTTGAGACCATACAGTTGCCCGTTTGTTACAAACGCAGGTCCAGGTTTCAAGTACCTTTGCTCTTCAAAAAAAGAAATTACCTCTGAGGTGGGTGTTTTTACAAAGTTTGAAGTAGTGCCTTTGCGTTCACCCACCAGCTCAAAATACCCATGGGCTTTCTGACCAAATTGCTTAATTTTTTTGGATGCTGTTTTCTCCAAGCCCAGGTTTACTGGAGTAACGACGCTGCTCATTTGCACAAGGTGACATACTGGGACCACAGTAAAGATGGTCAAAGTGGCCTCTCTTGTGCCCCTCAGTTACTAGTCTCCGGCAATGCTGGGCTACCTACCTGGAGCAAGGTGTGTGTCACCCCTCCCCCTCCTGCCTTGTCACCAAGGCCTATGAGTCCAGGGACAGGCAACAAGTTTGCTCTCAGGTTTAGCAGGACAGGCAACAAGTTTGCTCTCAGGTTTACAACAAGTAGCCTGTAGTTATCCCGCAGGTCTATGGACACTGAGCCAGTAAGACTGCCGTCTGGCCGACCTTTGGTTGGCCCACGCTACATTTTAGCCTCACTTTCTGCTGTGTCTTCAATTATTCGTTCACTCAAAATTTGGTTTACAGCGTTGTAAACCAATGGGGTTGGATTAATGAGTGTGTAAACAGCTTGGATCACTCCCTCCCTCTCATTTCTTACACTAGCTGGATTCCTGTGTTATGGTATCTACCTCTGATTTGATAGATCAGAAATCCTTGCTATCAGGCTGGCAATTTCATGGGCCAGTTCCCTCAGCACTGGGGATAGAGATTATCCGGTCTTTCTAGCTGGAATATATTAAACTCTGAGTTTAGCTTCAATCTGTAGCGGGGTAATTTCCATTTCTCTGAACATTTCCATTAGTCATCCTGGCTCTGACCCTGCAGTCTAGATAATTATTCTTATTGAATTGCAGAGGCAAGCTAGTCTCTTATTTTTTGAGACCTAAATAAATTGTTACTCCTTTTAACTTGAGCAGGAAGCTGAATGTCAGGATCTCACAGATAATTTCATTTAGGAGGGTAAATCAACAGGAGGAATCAGATGGCTCTGATGCAGTTTTGTTTGCTTGCTTGCAGGGATGTGCGAAGTCCAGAACGAAAGGCTCTGATGGGTTCCTGGCTGCCTGGCCCAGGCCCAGATGGAGTTGCCAAGCCCAGGCAGGGCTTCCCACAGAGCAGGGGGCTGCTGTCACTGTGGCCACCCCACCCCACCAGCAGCCAACTGCAATGCCTCCGGTCCCAGGCACTCAAGTTCCCATGCAACATTTTGTTCGTCTTTGAGAAAATTTGCTTATTAGCATCTTCTTTCAAGCCTCTTAATTGAAAGGTTAAGCTGCTGGTTTCAACATGGGCTAAGCAATCCGATAACCTCAGTTTTTGTCTGATCCTTCCCTTGCTGCAAGAGCGGACCACTTCTTCTTGCCCCGGTTGTACACAGCATTTTCACATTGTTAAACACTTCTAGGAGGTTGCAACGGCTGCAGAGCGCTCTGTTATTTCTTTTTGTTTCTTTGCAAGGTCTAACCAGACCTGACTGGGGTAATTTCTCACATTAGCCATAGACAGGCTGATCTCAGTGTGTGGTTTCTTTCTTTTCCCTTTCCTTTTTCCTTTCTTGGTCTCCACTCACAAGACCCTTTTGAGACAGTTATATGTCTTATTAAGCCTGGAGGCTTTTCGTGCCCCTTTCCCTCCCCGCCTGGGGTACCATATACTGGTGGCCTTCAGTGGGTCGGTCAGGATGGAGCACAAAGGACGGCAGTGGTGGCAGTGGTGCCTTCCCTGGCCACCACCTGCCATGCCTCAACCACTCCTGCCTGCCACAGCTAAGCCAACCTCACCAGCCTTTCACTTTCTGCTGAGCACTCTTCTTCACCGTGCTGTCTTCCTGGTCCAGGGCCACGATGCGACTATACAAATCCTTGCATCAATACGATGGGAGAGGTGGCACATGGCAGGAGCAAGAGACATGGCAGGATACAACAGCCATGACAGTAGAAAGTCAAAGCCCCTTTTCCACAGTTGAGTAGGCAAGCTCCCAATCCAGTTGACTGCATTGACTTGTTTCCTAAATACTTGAAAGCATTCTATTTTAAAATAAGCCATCTTGTGATAGTTCAGTTTTGTTATCTTCCCATTAACTTAAACCTAATCTGCTCATGTCCACTTGGTCCAAGGTCATTTCTACAATGAGTTTTTCTATAACCAGTTGTACGGCTAACAAAATATGTTAAGGTAATGTCACCCTTGATTGGCTCAATGACAAGTGAGCTGTTGCATCCAAGAATGCCTGGGGCTGCTGAATATTAGTAGGATTATTTTCCAGTTAGTGACTGTGAACTTTACGACTTTGCAATGATGTCATTCCCAAGAGCACCTATTTCTGATGAAACCGCAAAGCTTTGTCCCACTTCTAAATCCAGTACTAGGCATGTGCAGCAGAACCCTAGTGCTAATTCACTGAGCCCCTTTCACAATCCCTAGTTCCTTAATCATCTCTTGCAAAATCAGCACATAATACCACACTCTACTTTGGTTTCTCTGCTTCCTTAACAGCTCACAGATTGGTCACTTGTTCTTTCTGTCTGTCTGTCTATCTATCCATCTATTATCTTCTGTCTACCTATTGTGGTCATTGTTGCTGTTCCATCATTGTCTGTACAATATCCACATGTTCTTCCCTCCATTAACTCGCTGACCAGCTCCCTAGCAGGTGTGCAAACGGTTTGATTGTGGCTCCCTGGTCTTGTCCATGTTCCTACCTGTAGCAGGCCTGTCACCCTCTATGTTTCTGGCTACGCTAAAGCTTTTTTCAACAGTAAGATTTTTCCTCTGTCCTTCCTTTTTTTATTCCTTTGTCCATTGATACCTCTGCTTTTAAATTACTTTTCTCTCTCTGTGGTAAAACCAAGCATGTGGCTTCCCTAAGTCTCACTTAACCTCCTCCTCTGATTCTTTTTTTGAAAACTCTTCTATTTCCAGGCTTGCCAGCATTTATCCCACCAGACTGGCAGCTTAGGCGTGCAGGTGGAGCCCCTTTGCCAAGAGGAGTCCTGTTCCTGAAAATGTGTACTATTGCAGCAAGAATTTGGTGTTCAGTTTATGCCCTGCTGCCATGAGGGATGGCACATGGGTTTTCTTTTTCCTGGATCCCTGAGGAAGTGCAGTTATTCCTTTTAATGTTATTATCAATAACTTATAAGAATTTGCTGATTATTTGGTGCGAGCTAATCAAGCAGAAAAGTAGATTAACTGCATTAATTCACTGTCATTTGGCTTTTATTGGAGTTTACTTCTTCACCAGTTAGTTGCTGAACTTGAAGATTGCTTCCTTCATCCTGTGAGCAAATCGCTGTGTATTATCCCCTGCTGTAGGTGCCTGTGGCTTTTCTGGTTTAAAGCTATGGAGGCAGGTGTAGATGTACAGGACACACCATCTTAACTCATCTGCCCTGGCCCCTGGCTGTGCCTTCAAGTGTTGAGATAGCAGTGCCACTGATCCCAGTGCCACTGGGATCGCATGGACAGTGCACCTCTTGGGTTGGCCAAAAATAACCCTGGCACGAAAGAAGTGATCCGAGGAAGAGTAGGAGCAAACCTAATTGGTGTGATGATGTGAAAACAAGCCTTCAGGCCAAAACGGCTTTTGCAGACATAGGTTGAGCTGTTTAGGTAGTCACAGCCCATGGTAGCTGATTGTTCCTCCCACTTGCTGGGGTTTTCACCATGACAGCGGGACCCCATCATGAGGCATGTGAACACTCGTCAAGTCACTAAGGCATCCCTTCATTACGTTAAAATCACTGGGGATGTTGCACTGAAACGGAGTGGGTGTGCTCACACAATCCTTTACCAAGCTGCCTGTGTGGCTGCCCATCAAGCAAGGGGCAATAATGAACATCTGGGGTGGGATTCCCCCTCAAGAGCTGGTCATCTAAATACGCGTGTCTAAATGTAGGTGACAACAGATGCGCCAGGTATCTACACTCCCATTGTGGTTAATGGAGCCTGGAAAATGATTCGGATGACCAGATTTAGGTGTCCATTGGAAGGTGAGAGGAACAAATTTAGGAGTCCACCATCTGGAGCTGAATCCTGCCTTTGATGACTGATAAAACCTTCATCATCTCCAAAGGTTTTCCAAATGACTATGCCTGTAAACCCAGGCACTTTGTAAACAGGTGGAGGCTATTCTACAAGTTTAACCCAGCCAAAGCTAATGGTTACCCCCCCCACACACTTTCTCCATCCTTTCTTGGACCGGAGAAGCTACCGCTGCCCGGCCCCACTCCCCACCCCATGCCCCTCGTGCTAGAGCTGAAGGGAGGCCAGCGACAGCTCTGCTCGTGCCCCGCGTGTTGTGCCACCGCTGGGGCAGGTCAGCACAACGGTTGGGTGGCAGACACAGCGGCTGGGGAATATTCACTATTTCCTTTCCATTACTCATGCCACTCAGTATTTGGGGAGAGTGCATGTGTTGGGTTGGGGATGGCATTTGTGTAAACGTGTCGTCCTGTGCCTCCGTCTGTTTGCCAAGGCAGAATGCCTTAGTGCTGCTTCTCCTTTTGTCCAGCTAAGCTGCAAGGGAGGTGCATTTTCCTTGCCATTACTGCCACCTCCAATCCCTGCTTCAACACCAGCTTTCTGAAACTTGGGAGGAAAAACATCTCCCTCTTTTCCAAGCACAGGTAGGTTTTCCCTGTTAAGGCAAAGGTTTGCAGTGCCTGTCTTTCTGCACTACAGCGCCAGCAAGTATGTCTCACAGGAACATTTATCCCTGAAACGGACATTCAGGCACCTATTTGCTCGGAGATATGAGCACAGAGACTTTGATTTCCACAACTTAACCTGTTTAACCTTGTTTGTCTACTAACAAATCCCATTTAAGTGCTGTTCTTTTTATTTCGGTTCAACTTTATAAAGTTCATCAAGAGAGAAGACTCTCTGCTTGTGCCAGAGCTTACTGAATAAAAATAAGCTTAGGGTTTGGGTTTCATTTTTTTTATTGCAAAGCGGCCCAAACCAGTCACAGGGCTCCTCATTTCCATCACTGATCCTGCAGATGACACCCTCTGGGTGATGCTGGCTGGGAGCACGGGGCTTCCCATGATGGGTACAAACCATCCATTTCCCAACCACCTGGCAGTGATGCAGTAGCAGCACTGGGGAAGGGTGGCAGCAGGGAGCAGGTTGGTGCCCTTGGGCACGTTGATCCATGCAGCAGGTTGTCCCGAGGCCATGTGGGGACAAGGATAGCCAGGAGTCGCCTGTGCACCGGCCAGCACATGCTGCTGCACCAGATGCTGACCAGGTGCCATGCGTCCCTGTGGGAGACATCCATCCCAAGGGGAAGTACATGACTGGCACGTTACCATTTTTATGTGTACGTTAAACAGCGCTGATTGCAAATTAACAATCTTTTAGCCTGCATTAGAGTATTGTCATTGAATAACTGTGCACAGTGTGAAAATTGCCATTGATGGCAGGGCAATTTAAGGATGAAAATAAGTGCCCTTCGAAACAGGGTATGCATAGCTATGTCTTCTGCAAGCTGATGGTTTTCCCAGGGTAGACCGACCTGGCCAGATAACCACGTTGAGCAAACGTGAGTCAAAATGCTTTCAGCAGATGCTGGGGAAAACAAAGAAATGCTCGGATTGTTTAACTGAGCACAGACACTTGGCAGCATGGTCCAAGCACCAGCTCAGCTGGTCCCAGAGCCGTGCCGCATCAGATGA
Organism: Fulmarus glacialis; assembly: GCF_000690835.1. Lineage (NCBI taxonomy): Eukaryota > Metazoa > Chordata > Aves > Procellariiformes > Procellariidae > Fulmarus > Fulmarus glacialis. The sequence continues at coordinate 21,733 of NW_009233087.1, read as the reverse complement.
GGTGCCCCGATGGCAGGAGCCAGCATTTGCCCCTGGGTGATGGGGGCAGCTGCGTAAGTCATGGTGCTTCAGCCAGCTCTGTGCCATGAAACCACTCCGGGCACCTACACTTGTGCTCCTGGAGGGGTGCGATGGGCTGGGACCAAGAGCCGCTCCATGTCCCACGTGGGCACCGAGTATTTCAGGAAGACCCGTGGCTCCGTGCAGAGCACCTTAGGCAAAGGGGTTTGGGTGCAGTGTGTGCCTCAGAGCGTACATTGCGCTCAGGCAAGGCAAAGAAAGGGGGTGGAGGGTGGAGGCAGGGGAGAAAGGAAACAGCTGCCTCGCGTATGAAAAGATTTGCCAAGCTCCCATGGTTAGATTTAATAGCTGGGTGCTGCGAACCCAGGAGAACAATGTAATTTATGTCATTACAGCTAAAAGGCTGGTTTGATGGCGAGGGCTTCATTTGAGTTGCCCAAAACGTTTAACAAAGAGGAAAGTGAAAACAAATATGAATGTTGTAATCAAAATTATGAGGATTTTGGGGAGACTGCCAGGCACATTTTTCCAGCGGTACAAAGTTCTCTCCTGAAAAGCATCTCTTTTTGTCTATTTTAACTCTAAGACATGAAGCTGGAGTTAGAGGTAGAAGGAAATAATTAGGTTTCACTTTAACTACACAAGTTGCTGGAACAGTAGTTAAGTCACCCTGTTGTGCTTGAATAGCAGAAGCAACAGTGTGCTTTTTTCATTCAGAATTAATTTCCTCTTCTTGAAAAATGACTACTTAAGCATGTTTTTAAAGTACTTTGGGGATGGGAATGGAAGGAGACAGAATGGGTCCAAAGGGAGGAGGTCAGGGTGTTTGTGCTAAATCCAGCTTTTCTACCAGTACATTGAATACAACAATCCCATCCACACAGGAGCAAAAGCAACGAGTGTGGCTAACCCTGCTGTTTTGCCTGTTTGTGCGTACGGTGCTATTTTTAATGCATCATCTCGTCCAGCATTGAGTGGAATGTGGCGGGAACTCGAGTTAAAAAATGCAATCAGCAAGGCTGCTGCTTCATGACGGCACCGCCTCCTCTTAATTCTGGCTGGTATGAGGCCATACGGTGCTGGGTACCTCTCCCCGCACCTCAGCAAATGCCACTGCATGCTGCAAGGGGAAGCACAGCTCAGAGGTGGTAAATTTGCAGGTTATTTCGGCGACGTGTTGAAGTTGGGTCAGGGTGCCTTCCTTGACCGCCTGTTTGTCCTCTGCCAGCAAACCACACTGAAGGATTCACACAGCCTCGTAGTGAAAACTGAGGCAGCATCAGCTTCTGACTTACCGTTTGGGCTGAAGCACTTCTCTGGGGCATTTTTGCCCTGAGCAGCCAGTCGGCATCAGCTGCCATCCTAGCCAGCATCCACCCGCAGCATCGCTTATGGGGATGGTGCTTAAGTTACGGATATCGGGAATTCACCGCAAAGCTCCCCATCTTGCAAAGAGGATTGTGCCTGCCCACCATTTGGCGCCTGTGGGATCACCGGGAACCGGCCAGGTGCTGCCAACCCCTTCCCTGCAGAGACACGTACTCCTCGCACCGCTCCCCGCTCCCATCATAAAGCCCTTCTCCCTTGCACAGCCATGGACAACCGCCTGGGGGGACATTGAAGATGATGGTCAGCCCACCTCCATGCAGCAAGGATGATCTTTGGTTGCTGTTAATCCCAGCCAACTGGGTAGCAGTGATTTTGCAACAGAACTGCTACCAAACCATTTGGATTATCTGCTCCAGAGCTTTCAGGGACAGCTAGTAAAGCAAATAGTAACAATCCAGAGAAATTGTCTTTATTTGCCTGTAAGCATAGCATTGTGACCCCAGGCTCAAATGACCCTCTTTTTTTTGGCACGCAAGGTCATCATTGCCTTTTGCATATGGCATACATTAGAGTAAGTCCCAGCCAGGCACAGTGTCTCTTTACCAAGAAGCTGCATTTAAAACTTAGATGCATTTTGCTGCTCTTGTCAGAGATCAGCTTACAGAACAGGCTGGCAGTGAGCTTTCCAGTCTCATGCGTGCAAATACTTGAATACTTTTAGATGAATTTTAAGAATACTTTATTTCATTTTTTCTTGTTTTAGACTTGTTGCTACACACAGGAGATGTTCACCAACTTCCCATCAGCTTTAACAGTACAAGATGAGGGATGTGCACCCCAGAAAATCCTATCCGATTTTCACGATGCTGTACAGCCCATTCCCCTTCCCTTCCCCCTTATGCAGCTAATGTTACATGGTGGTTTCTTACAGTGAAAAATACGCCTTTTGTTGAGTAAGCCAGACCCACGGACTCTGAACATCTCTGTAATTTAAGGGTTTGCCATTGGTTTTCTATGCCTTTCTTTGCATTGGCATCTGCTTTGTGTTCCCATTCTCCTCTGACTCTGACAGCTGGAGAAACACAGAAGGAAGAGGGAGGTGTTGCAGGCAGGACACGCAGGCAGCAGTGTGGCTGCCGGGGCATAAGCAACTTGGGCCATTCACAATGCGCCATTACACAAGACCTCCAGAGTGGTGGGGCATTTGTGTCAGGGCCCCCCAGGAAACCACTGCCCTCTGTCTCAGCCGCCACTGCCAGTGGGCCCCCAGCCGAGCATCACCGAGGGCGCTGCCCGGCATTGAGGACTGTGCGAGGCCAGCCACAGCGCGCACAGCCAGCACTGCACCAACCTGTTTGCAAGAAACTTCTCTTTCAGTCAGAGGACCTGCGGTCTGTCCTCTGGCTGGCTCCTCAGTGGAGGTTTCCAACAAGGAGATGGCTTCAGTGCTGGAGAGTGCGGGCACTGCATGGAGATCTGACTCAGACGCACAGGTTGCCAGATACCCACCAGCTGGCAGAGTATTTCAATCACTAATAATTGCAGGATTAAATGCAAAGCAGCAACCATGTTTCCAGAATGAGCCAGGGCTCTCAGCCTTACTCCTCTGAAAACAACTTTAAAGGATCCAGATCCAGCATGCATAATGCTCCTGGAAGGACCTTCGCTCTCCTTCAGGTTCTGTTCTTCATGTTCGTACCATACCTCTGTCACTGTTGCTGGGTGAGGAGGTCAGCAGAAAGGGTCAGGCGCTATTCCTGGCATCAACATATAAAGTACATTTGACTGACTCCACTGGACCATCCCACCTGAGGCAGAGCATTTGATGCACTTCGTCTTCTCCCCTGTTTCCAGCAGTGACTACTGAAATATCAAGACATTGGTTTGGGCAGTTCTGGAGTACTATGACTGTTGCTGTGCTTTTATTCCTTCCCATCACTATCCATTTAAGTGTTCTATCCATTTCAGCACTATCAATTTCTTGACTGTGGTTATCATGTGCAATAAACTCCACTGCCTTGTATTTATGCTGTCTTCAGATGTTTTCCCTTTTGGTATTGCTATGAGAAGGTGCATGGACTCTGCTGAATTTACATTCGCTGTACGACTTACCGACTGTCACATCTTCACCTCTTAGTCTCATTCTATTAGTCTCCTCTCTAACTCGAACAACTCTCATTTTTTCACTGCTGACTGCAGAAGTTTTACATATCGCTAATCCTTCTTGTTCTTCTCTCCGGCTTTGCTGTTTCTGATGTATGCTGTGAAATGGCATGCTAATCACACTCTACGGTATTTCAGGTGGGGGTACCATAAATTTATAAAGAAGCTCAATAGTTTTACAATTTTCAGATTTGCTGTCTTTTTTGAGGCCAGGTTATTGAACACAATAAAATGCAATGATACCTGGATCAAAGCAACTTGAATTAGTCTAGGACATACGGTCCGTATATGATGAAAACTTTCAAATCATCTCTTTCTATGTGCATCTTGAAAAGGATTTCCACCCACTGTTGTACTATGTTTCTAGTTTTCCCAGTTAGCACCAGAGCCCCCCAGTCTTCCCCAGTATTTATGAAGCTAGCCGTATGTTTTTCTACCAGCCAGTTCTGCCCCCACACTGCTGTTCCAGGTCATTAACAGCTCTATTAATCACTGTTGCCAGTTTGGAAGGAGAGTATACGCGATTCCTCACCTCTCACTGCATTCAAATGAATCATTTTTCCCTCCTCCTTTGTCGCCTGCCTGTTTCAGTTGATAATCAGAAACATCTTTTGCCCACTCTTGCCATTTCGGTGCCTTGAGTACCTTTACTAAGCGAGTGGGAATGACAGGTTTGACAGTCCCAGAGAGCTCTTCTGTGGGGTGATTTTTGCTGACCAAGTCCCAGAGTTGTTTGTGCTGAAGAGGGCCCCAGCAGGGCACAGTGCCCGGCTCTGAGCAGAGCGGGGAGTGGTGGGAAGATAAACTCCTTAGCCAGTTTCTGTGGTGTAAGTAGGATGGCATTCTGTTGAAGCACTTGAGTATATTCCCCATTCGGCACTAGCAGTACTATTATTTCCTGTGCTTACAGCTGGGCAAACAGTCCGACAGCCAGCCTTGAACACTTGGCGATCACTTGATCTGTGTTCATGAATGTCCAGGATAGCTCCAGGTGGGAGGTGCTCGATACTTCCCGTCCCGCGGCCCTGGAAGAGGCTCGCAGACAGGAGGGCAGCCTGCAAAGGCGGATGGCACATTTGCTTCCCAGAAAGACAACCAGCAGGAGGGTTCACAAAACAGTGGATTTCAAACGCCTACGGAACAGACACTGGAAGTGAATTTCAAATTCATGTCAAGCACCGGCAGAAGGAAGTTGCTTCTAAAAGCCGTGCTCAATCAGGGAATAGATATACCCCATGACCTTGCATCCCATATACACCGCCTCAGTGCCGTGAATCTCAATTAGCAATGGCAATGCTCACAGCAAACATTAAACGAGCATCTCCTGGGCTGGAACGACTCATTCAAAATCTGCTGGACGGGGAAAGGAGACAGTACATTGTCACTAAAACTTGTCACCCGTTGAAAAGGGAGAGAGTGACAGAGTCTGTGAGGGCTTCGATGAAAGCTGCTTTTAGCTTGAAAATATGAGGAGAAAAGGAACACAATGAATACAAAGTCCATCTCCTGTCACACACTTAAGGACGCCCCTGCTGACTCCCTCTGAAGGAGGTCAAACAGGGAGGCCGTGCTTTGCTGCTTCCAGTTTCTAATAATTATTGCCTGTGCAATAGCTGATGCGCACAAGTTTTGCAAGTGGCCTCAGAGGAGCTTGTACCCACCCACTCGCCTGAAAACCAAAGTTCTCTCTCTTCACCGAAGAAGAAGAAAGCGAGGAGGTACTGGCAGGCTTTGCAAAATAACAGGGTCACTTGCTCGGGCTGCCGGTACAAAAGCCTCCCTGACCACAGCCTTCATTTAACAAGTTACAAACAAAACTATATTTGGCTGATGAGGTTTTCATCACAAGGTGGCACGTCAGTGTGCGTCCCACAAAAGGGCCGAGCGCTGGTACAGATGGAGGAGCAGAGGCCTGACTTCTTCCGCCAGCAGAGAGAAGGGACCCCCAAGGTTATGGCCTGGCGAACAGGCAGTCCCGGGGAGGAGGCCCTGCTCCCGGGGCTCCACTCCCCAGCTGGGCCTGCTGCCAGCGGAGGCGGCCAGAGGCCTCCGTACACGCACTGGCTCTGCCATGGTGCTCGCCTGCACCAGCCAGCTGGGACCTTGCAACCCCTCTGGTGTTTCCTCCCCTTGATCTCCCTCGCAGCAGCTGCCATTGAACCGTGAGGGAAAACACCAGTGGAAACCCAGCCACACGCCATCTTCTCCTCTCAGGCCAGGGCCATACCCTTCCTCAAGAGGGTTGGCCGTGTCTCACCAGGCCTGGCTTGACAACGTCCAAACTCTTTGATGGCATCATCTGGGAAGACACTTCTGCATGTGCCTTCCTCCTCCTTGCCCAACTCAAAGGTGCGCTGGTCTGAAACAAGATTAAATTTCTTTTTTTTTTTTTCCCCTTGGAGGCTTCAGGCTGTCGTGGTTCCAACCCAGCCAGC
>NW_009233087.1:0-15486 GCF_000690835.1 Fulmarus glacialis | reverse complement strand
ATGTTAGGGAATATCCCTGTAGTCAGCTGGGGTCAGCTGTCCCAGCTGTGTCCCCTCCCAGCTAATTGTGCCCCCCCAGCCTCCTCGCTGGTGGGGTGGGGTGAGAAGCAGAAAAGGCCTTGGCTCTGTGTAAGCACTGCTCAGCAGTAACGAAAACATCCCTGTGTTATCAACACTGTTCCCAGCACAAATCCAAAACCTAGTCCCATACTAGTTACTGAGAAGAAAACTAACTCTACCCCAGCCAAAACCAGCACACAGGCAAACTCATTTTACTAGGAGAGGTCAGCTGGTCTCAGTCTGAAAATATTTTTTTGGAAAAATTGTTTTTAGCAGTTCTAAGAAAGTGTTTCCCTATAGGTACGCGCCAGTGGAAACTGCCTGCTTGAATCATCTCACAAGGACCCTTCAGAGCAGCTCTCAGACACAGGCAATTTTGATCATGAGAACAGGCATTTCAGCTATCACTTTTGCTTTCCTCTTTAGGAAAGAAAGAGCATTTGGAGGGTTTTTTTGGTGGATTTTGTTGGATTGCCATCGATTCTGTTGGGGAAGTTCACACGTTGACTTCTCTCCTGTAGCCATTTTCTTATTGCTCCCTCTCCAGCTGCAAATGTCTCTATCAGTAAAAGCAGTTACTATTATTACAAACTTTTTTCCATGTTTCTCCTGGGTTTTGCATGACAGCCAAAGTCTGTCTGTGGAATCCCTCTTTCCTCAGTCCGTTCAGGGTATCCCGTGCACTCATAAGCCAGAGTGCACCATGCTCGTCACTTAAATAGTTGGCTGTAGGAAGATCTGCATCCCTGGCTAAGGGCTGGCGAGTCCCCGAAGGGGCTCACTATTCATCACCACACTGCCAAACAGACCAGCGAGCTTGCTTTTAAGTATGTAGCCTCCAAGATCAGGTTCACAAAGCATTGCTCTTTTTTTTCCTTCTCTCTCACCACTTAGGGATCAGGGAAAACATTTAGCGTCTAGAATCAAGGTGTGTGCAAGAGACAAGTTCCCTCCTTGCTTCCTCTTTTCCCATCTACCAAGCCAGAACATGAAGATCCCCCCCCCTGCAAAAAAGCATCTTACATTCCCTCTGACCATTACATTTGTGAGCAGAAATATGCTGTTACACACAAATGCACCCTTAGGAGTTTATAACAACCCTTTAAAAATAATTCTAGCCAATTTACTAAGCCCGACCTCCTGTTTCCCTGGCATCGCAAAGGCCGGCTCTATTCAGGCTGTCCCTTTCCAGGAGATTCCCCATTCAAACGCTTGAAATGCTTTTTGTCTCTTTCGCCATGTAGAGCACTAAAAGGACTGGAGTAGAGTTTATGTTTACCCAGGCTATTTTTATAAGTACAAGACTTATAGAGTTGCTTCTTACTTCACTGGGATTTTTCAAACCAGGGAAGAAGAAAGACTGAAGCTCTGAGTTTTTATAACAAACAAAAGTAACACAAACTTCTTTTCCTCTCCTGTTGCCTTACACTCTGTATATGTTGATACACTCAGAAGCAGAGTAGTTCCGAAACCAATGTTTTTTCAAGTCCTTCAGTTTCAGAGTTTAATTTTTATTGTCGTTTATTGTTACTACAGGAGGGAATTTTGCAGAGACATGGGTTTGGGGGTCCATTGTGCCATGGAGCGCTCCTTCGGGCAAATAAATGTCTCTACGACTTCCTTTCTGTAGGCATGAAATGAGGATGTAACATATCCATTTAGCTCAAGAGTTTAAAGATCATTGCCTGAGAGCATGATATAAATATAGACTATAAACTCAACAAAGAGAAGCCAAAAAATCATGTTTTTTTAAACAAATTTCACTGCAAGTGGTTGTTAACCCATTAAAACAAAAGGCTGATGATAAAGGTTATACGTATGCCTGGATAAATTACTAGTAAAGGGTCTGTTAAGTATCAGTAGAGAAAAGGATTTCTTATTCCCAGCCTTGAACATGACGTGCGTGCAAAGGTGTCCCTGCCGCAACAGAAACCAGCTGGGAAGGACAACTCATTTGAGATCCTGTGCCCCCGGGCTCCCGAGTTTAACTCACCTGCACTCAGCTGATGGAAAAGCAAGTGCTCACCTTTTCCAAAGTCTTTTTACAATAGTTGTGCAAAAGAAAGAAGTTGGAAAAATCAGCCTTAGCTGGGAACTAACTTTGTTTTAACAGAGGATCAACTATTACCTCCTTAGAAAGGTTCAACAGATATTACCAGGGTATTTTATTTCTTACAGACTTTTAAGACAGGCCTTCAAAAGCCTGCTTTTACCATCAGCATCTGACTGGTCCCGGCAGAACATTTTAAACACTGTTGTACTGTAATCACTAGACAAGGAGCCTTGCCAAATTTCACTAGATTTTAATTTGACACTTCTGTGGGAGCCTCAGAAACTCTCTGGTCTCCATGACTCTTCCGTTAACTACAGGAAAAACTCCTGTCCCGTGCTCTCAGCTGGTTACTTCAATTGGCTGTTAGAATAGCCAACATGGAGTATTTTGCCAGTGACAGCAGTAAGTTGTGCCTATTGAGGGATGGACAGGTAAGAAATACCCCGTCCTTTGAAGAACCTCAGATGTGCTGGTAGAGAGACGTTCAGAGAGAGGGAAAACATCCTACGCGCTACCCTGACACAAGGTTTCCTACCACCTCCCTCGCCTTCAGTGACTTGCAGTTGTCAAGTCCTCTTCTCACACCCTGAACATCTCCGAGTAGAGAACTGACTTCTGCATCTCGCTTGATGTGTCCAGGGAGGGACCCCTCCAGAGAGGGTCCCCTGGGACTGCAGCATACCATTTCCAGCACCAGGACACTTCAGCTCTGGTTGGACACACTCTAGGGGCCAGAGCCTGAGCCACCCTCACCCTGCGAAGTGGCGAGGTCTGCAGCTCAACCGCAGGTAGCGGCACATGGGTTTTGTTAAGGCTGTTGCCAGGGTGGAGTGCAGGAAGCACATCCTGGAGAAAGCTAGAAACGCTCCCGCAGTGCAGCATTGCGGGCATTTCGTAGCACTAGAGACCAACATAAGCAAGACATCGCACTCTGGGGCATCAAGCCGCTTTGCTCTTGGTGCGAGTCAGGGAAATTAATGCACCCAAGCATCTGAACAAATCTGACAGCACGGATGCTGAATTACCCCGCTGATACACCTTTGGCAGCATGTTTATCTCGGCCAGTACACAGTTGCTTCATCAATCAGGCAATGGCCAGAGCTTTTATGGAGTCTGTCCACACAAAGCCAGGGCAACGGGAGGTCTGCTCTAAGGGGATTAGAGGAAATCTCTGCTTAATTAGTCTATGAGGGCTGATCTCAAAGATTATTTCTTACACAGAGCAAAAAGAGCTACCAGGTGATCTTTGGGTCAGTCAATTACTGCACGTACCAGATGATGTGACAGAAAACAGCACCGGTTAAGACTTTTGATCCAGAAGAAATCTGGTGGCAGAGATATTTTGGGACCGTACTGACACGCAGCTGGTCAGGAGGAAGCGCAGGCCGTACTCCTCTCACAGGGTGGCAGAGCAGCAACCTCTGAAATCACAGCGGCCCCATTAGCCCAGCTTATCTGGAAACATCCTCCGTGGTGGCTTCTTGAGGCAGAGCAAGTATTCAGCATGCTCTGGGTGTGCAGTTCCTGACCAACACCTTGAAGAGAAGGATGGCACCCCACCCTTCCTCCACGATAGCACTTGAAGGTTGTTTTTTAAGGAAAATGCAGGTTTAAGATCAATTACATGATCAGTTAAAGTAGCTGCGTGTTTCTAAACTTACTAAGTCCCAGCTTTGGTCTGCAGGGAAGCTTTGCTAAAGAAGGTGAATCCAGCAGCTGCTGCAATGCTAATCCAGCTTTCCCAGTGCTCACAGCACCATTGCTGGAGCGTGCTGCTTGTCACCCAGCGCGCATACGATGTGGCAGGCACTGTTCATTCGAGCACTTCCTTACAGGGAGACTTGTAAGGGTAGAACAGTGAATATTTTTCTCGAACTTTTATTATTATTACTACCATCAAGGCCATGATGCTTCCATCATCTTCTTCTTGTACTTGATGAGAAAGCTTTATGGATTATTTTGATATTGCCATCCAAACTCAGCGAGCAGTCAGAACCCTCACCCCCCGACCCAAGTCTTCCCTTTTCCCTCCTTTTTATTTGCATTTATAGGTTTCTGGACAGATATAGGTAAGAAATAGTAGCTGAAACTTTTTTTGTTGGGGTTACCAAGACAAGGAAACCTGAATTGGGCTTGGGTTATTTTCTATCTGGTTTTTACTGTTTGGTATTTGTTTGTTTGTTTTTTAAACTTTAGACAAACATGCCAAAATTTGGAACAAGTGAAAAATTTTAATGAGGAGGCGGCATTACAAACCTTTCAAAAATGTGGTCTTCATAATTTCTTGGAAAAGTTTACCATTTATAAACAAGCAAACTATGTTTATAGTTTTAGTGATACATAGTCTCTCTGTATATTTCTGAATTAGAACATCTCCTGAGAACAGGGGAGAAGCAGCTTCTGCCATGAACTATTGATGAACACAGAGTGCCTGCTACATGCAAAGCCAAGACAAGATTAAAAAAAAAAAGAAAAAAAGGAAAAAAAGGGGGAAAAAAAATCTCTCTTGTCCTATGTGAAACAAGTTGTTTCTCATGTAGAAAAAAGCTGAAAATGAGAACAGGGTGCTCACCCAAGGGCAGAGGTGACTTGCCTAGGGTGAAGAGCCATGTACCTTGATGAGCAGGAAATCTTCCCTGGCACTATCCTTCCTCCATACCAACAAACATGAAGTTTTTAACCATGAAAAGTGACATGGAAAATGAGCATTTTGCTTTAGATCTGAAGCAGAGACCTGTCTCCAGTTGGATGTTGTCTTCCTGATGATCTGGTGAACCTGATCTTGGAAACTACATTAAGGATATCTTCCTGATGGGTTAACTCTCACTTTAAATGCAGAGATTAGGGATTATTTGAGTGAACTATCATGCATGTCACACATAGCATTCCCCTGCTGAAAAGGGGAACAAGTAGACAACACGCTGTAAATGCACCTCCACACTTCATGGTCTCTGGCTGTTTGAGTAAGCACGTTCCCAGAAATAACCACAAATACCACCTTCATCAAGAAAGGGTGTTTGAGTTCACTAATAAAGAGGTGCCAACTCTTACGAAGACTTCTGGAAAATCTTGAATCTTCACAGCTGTATCTTTCTCTGAAAAATTAGGCAGAACTAGCAGCGGCTTTGGTTATCTCCCTCCATCTTAAAACACAAAGCTAAATATGAAATCAATACTGCATCTGACTCACTTCAAGGGTTGCCTTCTGCAAAACAAATTTACAATAGAGCCACACAGAAAAAATGTAAATTCGGAGAAACACACTGAACTAAAACTCAGTTAGAGAAACACACAGATTTTTCCAAAATCCTACCCCTTTACAGCAGCACCAGATACAACTCTTGAGGCTTCATGGAGAATTTGAGATGTGTGTTAATTCACATTGCATTGAGAGTCCTCATCCATTTACTTTCTATCAATAGGACACCTACATGTCATCCGTTTTGCTTTGCAGAATCCCGTCTTCTTTGGATTAATAAATTACTTGTGAACCTGTAAAATTACACTAACACTTTTGGAAGGCTTTTCTAGTGTCATTGCGTTGGTCACAAGCCATCAGGCAGGTTATGGTGTTCATGCGTTCAGACCAGTCCTCTACCATTGGTGTTCATGAAGTCCGCCTCTGAATCTGCCCCTAGAGGACTTCACTGTCAGCAAACCCGATTTCTACAAGATACATCAAGATCTACAGTTTTACAGTCTCATCCTTCTCTTTCCCACTTAGCTCCTACCCAGTGTGTACATATATGTGTGTGTACACACACACACACAGATGTGCATGAGGACCGTACCTTGCACCCAGCAGTTACTATATATGAACTGCAAAGGGCCGAAAGCATATCCAGTGGCAGCTGAAGAGTTTGGATGCAGACTTCTATCCCACTTCACACTAGGTAAACCCTTTTTTCAGACGCTTATAACTTGGCCAAGTTTAGACCCATGTCCTGAGATAGCGGGGGTTTAGGGCAATTTCCCAATGGTTCAAACCAGAAAGGTGCTAGGTCTTAACAGAATGTTTTCAAGAATTTAGCACATGATGCATCTTCCTTTGTTTTATCCTTAGAAACAGCTGAACCATTAAAAAAAAGAGAACAAACAACCACCCCCAAATCTGGGACAGATAGATCACCGAGAAAACTGGAGCTCTACTAGATAGTTTGGAAAGCAATAAAAAAACCTGATCGCATTGTCTCATATCAGAAAGAATCAGGCGACCTTTATTCAGTTTGATTATCTATTCCATCTGCAAGAACAGAAGGTGAATAGTAAAAAGAAGCTAGTGGAATAACCAAAATAGCTATAATCTAGAGTATATTCTCAGCTGTAGGACAGAATCACGTTTTGTTTTTCTAAACTGTGTTGTACAGCTGGAAAGCTAAGGTGCCACGTCTCAAGAATTTGCGGATATGTTTGGGGATAGCGTCTTTTGGTTATTAAACAGTACAAGGATTCTAAAAGAAGAAAAAAATAATCCAAGTATTCAGAATCTTTCCCTTCAACACCTCAAGAAGCAGCTTTATACTTCTTTCAACTAAAAGAAATGTCTTGTAGAAGGCTACTCTTAAGATCCAGTTCTCCGATTTACCTACTAACTATAGCGAATAAGCATTTTTGTGTAGGAATACTCATAATCTTCATCTGTAATAAACACTATTTCTCCCATTCAACAAAACACTCTCCCAGTCTACCTACATATTTTTCTTGAACAATCTTTCAGTTTTATATTTGCACCTCTTTTCCTAGATCCATCCCTATTCCCCTCCACTCCTGCCGGTTAACCACCTCACTTTCCCATTCTGCAGTGAGATTCTTATGTGGCTGTCTGACCTTGCAAACATTCCTTAGAAGAGCAGGCAGGCATATTATTCAGTTGCCTACATATGTCGTCACCGCACCGTGAAAAGTTTGAAATAAATTCTCAGTGCTCTCCAAACTATTTCATATTCAAGTCAAACCAAAATGTGCGAACTTGAAAGTACACAGAAAAACAGTTCCAGCAGAGTGGGATGAAGATTTGCTGTTAGCGATTCCAGTGTTGCATGGTGCCTGGTTCACAGCAACATCGCTTTTCCTTCCACCCACTTGCAATCCAGCCTGTAAATGCAACCCACCGTCTGAACGTCGGTGCGGGCTCTGCCTGCCCCGTGCCTCAGAGAAAGGGCTAGGGCAATGCCAATTCCTGCTTCCAAGCTGGGCTGGTCTTGCTAGGCAAATAGGTACAAAATCTAGTAAAGCGTGCACAGATACAACACTGAATACAGTTAGGTAGTCCAACCATTGAGACAGTTCAACATTAAAGATTTCTTTTATTTTTTTGCCTCGGCTCCTATATTGTGACCAGAGATTGGTGATGCAGTAAAACTGATACCCATGGAGGATTAACAACAAGATATTTATTTCCAATCAAAATATCTTACAAAGCTTTCTCAGAGAGTTAATGAGTTTCCTGCAGTAGCTACAAAAAAAAAAAAAAAAAAAGGGCCCAGAGAAAGCATTTGTTAAGAATACAATATTCAAAGTTTTCTAGTTGTTCAGTATTTGAAAAGAACACGTTGCACCCTGGCATTTTTTTGAACTGTTCAGAACAGCCCAATGAATTCCTGTTGTCCCTGTATACGTATCTTCTCGGGCAAAACAAAAGGATATTACTAAATTAATGGGACTGCAAGAACCCATCAGCAAAAATTCCCCTGGAACTGGTTTACAGAATGCATGGGCAAATCAAAAACATAAAATTAGCATAGTGTCAGCCTTCTATATTATCCATAGAACTAGGAGCTTTTAAGATGTGCCAGTCTCAGACTTCTTGTTTCTTATGGCACGCATGACTCAAAAACAAGAGACCACCAAGCACCCATCATTACTGAAAACAGGGTATTTTAGTGATACTGGCATGACTAAAATGTAACTGCTGATCAGTGCCAATTAGCTAGAATAATCCTGTTAGCATTAGCTCAACTGTTCATTTATAAATCTCTGCAATGTTAATTGTATTTGAAGTTCTTTCTAACACTAACTCCTTTTGTATGGTGCTGAAAGCCTGCAAAACACTCATCAATTGAACAGCTGATATAACAAACAACCCTTTTTTTAACCCTTTGCAATCTCAATGTTATAAAAGTAGTTCTGCATATTAACTATATCATATATTGACCAAGTTCATACATAATTTTATTATATTTTACCATAAGCACTATTCTCTTGCCACAGCAAGAACCATATCTTATCAAATACTGAGTCTTACTGATTGCTGTCAATGTATATCCCTCTAAGTAAACAAAAAACCCCTTTGCTATGGTTCTTTATCAAGCTTACAACTTAAATCACAACATGCATCCATCCATAAAAATTAAAGTATATTTGCTTTTCACTTATTGCTATTTAATTTGTACAGAAGAGCATTTTGTTTTTTTCTGAACCGCAAATAGTTGACAGTGTTATTTGAAATGACTAGGTAGCCCTCGTCAGCTTTGGATGAACTTTTTGATCAAATCAAAAAGGACAATACAGGAAATGCAAGGGAGATTTCATTAAATAAATTTATTTGTTAAAATAATTTAACTCCAAATACAACTGCTGAGTTTGCATTGAGTTCTATGTACAATTCTTGTTTTATTTGAAACATCAAGGTTTAAACAACTGACATTGTTACAAAACAAACTGTTGCCCCATTTTAAGTTGCCAGTTGTATTAGAGCTCAATAGTTAACTGTGAAATACATTAATTCACCCCTAGGAAACTCCAAATCAACAGCGTTAAGCCTGATTCCAGAACCCACTTCAGTCTTTCTTCAAACCCTGATCAAGAATTAACAGATGCACAACAATGCAGATAAAAGCCTCCTGCAGTTGTCAAACATTTGCTTTTGTTGCGGAGTTTCACAATTAAAGCCTAACCAGTGCTTTGACAGCACACTGGTAAAAAAAAAAAAAAAAAAAAAACAACAAAAAAAAAAACCATGCACAAAACCCCCCAACCAAATGGCTGACATCTTTAGGCAACATTCTATACAGGAAAGCAAATACCAGTAGTTTTCCCACAGAAAAGTAATGGCAACTGTAGCACTGGGGTTAGGGAGAGGCTAGAACCCGAACAGAAAACGTCACCAAATTTTTCTGATGCTCTGAAGGGGCGGGCAGGGGGGGATGACATGACAGGAAAAAACAAAACAAAACAAAAACCAATGCAATTATGTTTAATACTCTTGATCTGATTCTGGTTTGTTTGCTTTGACTAGTTTTTTTGTGTACTTTTAAGAGAAAGAGGAAACAGTTGCTGTCACTATCATAGCTTAAAAGAATAAAAGTTGCAACATTTAAAAAAAAACCACAACAAAACTGGAGAAATGCTGTCTTTGTAGAAAAATACAAAGCTCTACAAGAACAGCCAAAGGAAAAGTGGGTCTTTGGAACAAATCATAATATTTTAAGGCATGTTATAAGAAACTTTTAAATACTATAATTGGTAATCCTATCAGGGTACAAATGAAACAGTGACCCAAAACCAATGACTCCCGCAGGGTGGCCATGCGGCTGCTGCATGGCTCACTTACCTCCCCCTTTTCTGCTACCCCTATAATTTGAAAAATCTCTGTCGAGTGCAACTGTCATTGATTCAAGCTCCACTATCTTCACATTAGTGGAAATACAAATAGTGCATAACTACTTCCTCAGAACTATACAATGAAAAACAATACTTACGCTTTCCCCCCCGGCCACGTTGCTTGGTAGCTTATTTACGGCCTAAGTTTTTGAAAATGTAAGAGTGTAATGAAGAAACAAGACTGGGAGATATTTTCATTAATATTTTCTGTTAAAAATTTTACTGTGCAATTTTTCCTATATTAAAAGCCCATCTGTTTGATATTATGAACTTCGTGTTAGGCTGTTCATATTGTACTTCATGCCATTTCCTCGGTTGATGAACAATCTGTTGTTGAGGTAAGATTTTAACATCTCTGTAAATAACATTGCATAACATGCACTTCCAACTCAGTTTCAAATTTGGGGTTGGTTTGGATTTTTTTGAGCACTTATGCAGTGGATCTCACACTGACAAGCTGTTTTACAGATAGGTTGTACTGCTCAATAAACCGTTTCCCAATCTAGATATTTTAAACATTGAAATATAATTAATTCAACATCTCACATCTTGTTTAAGCATGGTGGCTGACACACTGGGCGGTTGGGGGGGGGTGGAAGAGAACATTCATACCATCTAGTTTAGGCGTATAAGTTGTGTGACTCAGAGGACTGAAGTTAAAAGCCTAAGTTTGCTATATAGTCAATGGGAAGAGGTAGGTGCCTCTAGGAGGGCGATTCAGAGCACCCAAAATGGGCATTCAGATGCCAGAAATAAACGGTGTGCCTATCTCCCTAAGAGAACAAAGTACAGTAACGAAAGCTCTGCAAGGTAGATGGGAAATGGGCTACATTTACGTTCTAGTAAGGCTTAATGTTTTGCGACATCTAATGCCCTTTGATACACCGCTTGTGGAAAGGTCTTGAAAGATTAAGGGCAGAGATGTCCAGTTCTTTTCCATTAATATGGTTTCCTTTAGTTATCATCCACTGAACTATAATTCAAAATGTTAAGGATATTTCTGTATGAAAATCTGCAAAGCGTTTTGTACTCAAGTTTCCTTTGTAGCAGATGAGAGCGTTTTTAGGTAGTTCTGCAGATGGAGGCAAAACTCTCGAACCTAACTCCAATTACAGCATTTCTAAGGGCCATATACACACGCACATACACACTCAACACACACACCCACACCCCAGCACCCCTGTTTTCACTCATTTAAACACAAGGAACTACACTGTTACTGCACAAGATCGAAAAACTAATAAACGCATGGTGTTATTTAGACCACAGGCTCAGTGACTCTGTATTTTTATGGCCAATTTTACCTATAAAAGATCCAGCTCAAGACAATCTCTCCAGCATTTAAAATCTAAACATTGTGATTGAAAACTCTTCTATACTTTGATTGTAAGACTTCGGAATAGGTATTTCTGTGCCATTAGTCATGCAAATGATAAATACTTCACTGCTATGAAACTAGCAAGTCAGAGCTCGAGCATCCTTTCAAAATAAAATATTTGCTCCCCACCATTTAACACTCCAATAATTGGGGCAACCTTTGAATAGTGTGTCAGGCAATTAAAGAGCCATTTCCACACTCACCTAAGGAATTACAACCGTAACTATTTCACCTCTGAACCAAATGATTTCACATGGTCATTCAATTTAAGTTTTCAACATTAAAGCTATCAAATAGCAAACTTGATTTTCAAAGGTTAGTTAGGGATCACACCAGAGAACGTAGCCCTTAAAGGCAAGAAAAACTGTTGTCTTTAACAAACTTAAAAATGCAGGATGTTCATACTGTCCCACGAGGTTTCTGCAGAAGGGAACATATGGATGCAACATGGCTTAATTTTCCTTACAAGATGGTACTAGTTAATCTATTAAAGTGTTCCTTGTTAGTAAGGCTCAGCAATTTTTTTTCATCACAGTTGCTTCCTCCTGGTTCAGTAAAGTGATAAATAAAGATGCTTCCTGCTTTGTAAACAGAGGGTTTGTTTGGCTTTTTGCAGACCAAAACCTGAAGCGATCCTCCATTTTTGAGCAGCAAACTGAAAGATTTAAAACATTCCAATGCCAGACTGTTTCTTCACCCGTCATTTGTTTTCAGATCTTGCCCCTCATTTCACACACTGATGCAATGTTTTCTATTTCAAGATGTGGGATAGAGTGTAGAAATAATAGCATCAATTTCGAAAAAAATCCAAACTATATAGGTCTCTGGTAGCCTCTTCCTCTAACACTGTCCGAAGTTCTGGTGAAATCAACATATTTGACTGAACAAACTTGGCCACAAGTGATAGCGCACATCCTGAAGCACGGTAATTAGACACTGAAAGACTTGGCTCTCCTTTTGCGCTTGTGCTAGTTGTGAACGCTCTTCAGAGATACTCTCTCCACTGCTTTTGTTTCTCACTTCCAAAAGTTTTCCAACTTCTTCGGAAATAGTTGCTGTTGTTGCTGTCTGACATGACAACACACGTACGCTCAACCAGAACGACCCTGTAGATCAACTGGCTATGCCATGAAATTGCAGGTGCTCAAAGGGAAAAACGGGTGAGATGTGGTCATTTAACCCAATTATATTCAGAGTCAGTGATTGACTTTCAATGCTCAGCTCTGAGTTAATGTTGCTACTTCACTACAGATGTATTTCAAGTGACCCACAAACCAGGAAGTGAAGTAGACAGTTTTACCACCTTACAAAATTTCTGCAAATTAAGTCCAGGTTAGGTCATTTTTAATGCTATTGTATATTACATGCAGAACAGCATGGATCATCTTTGTCTGGCTGTGCTGCATAGTTCATTTGTCTAACAATTTCCGCAAAGAGCTCATCCACCATTGTTTTACTTTTAGCAGAGGTCTCCATAAAGGGGCAGCCCCATTCTTCAGCTAAGGCTCTGCCTTCACTCGATGATACTTCTCTCTCACTTTCCAGGTCCACTTTATTACCAACCAGAATTACTGGCACCTTCTCATACCTACAGTTAAAAAAAAAAAAAAAAAAAACAAAAAAACAAAACAAAAACAGCAGCAATAATTATATTTTAAAAATGGCAGCTTTCTAAATGTAAACATCTATTTCCAAACAGTACAGACCCAACAGGAAAGAGACATTTGGATGATCTTAGAATTTTATGTTGAAGAAATGCTTTGCATATTTCACATTCTAGCAATTTGTTGCACATCGCTTTTCCCCCAGAGCTTTTTTAGAGTTCTAGGGAATGCTTCCTCCTCTGAATTTTCTTTCCCACCAGGAAATCTGCCAGGAACACTTCCGCACTACAAAAATGAGGAATATAACAATATTTTCTATGTTGGCAATTTCAGTTAGGATGTAAGAACAGGATGGATGTCTAACTCTCCCTTCAACATTACGTCCTCCTTCTCCCTGAATAGGTATCATGTTGTATTTCCTGCTTGTGAGAAGGATGCATCACTCTCCCTTTGAAAGGTACGTTTATCTTTGGTTAATATATACGAAACTCTCAGATTAGCAATAAAAGGGAGAAAACCAAAGGGCCAGTAAATTCCTTTGAAATTTCAGGAAATGTAGCCCACTTCAATTACTGTATACGCACAAAAGTATTGTTATATAAAAACATATATTAGCTAATACAGAATATATAACTCTCCCTTGCAGCATTCACATCATTATGGCAGTTAAACAAGCTGAAAAGAAAAAAAAAAAATTAAGTTCCAGGCAATACTATCACAGATCTCCTTCATAATCAACTTGGACAGCACAATAGATCACATAAGCTATGAAGGAATTTATTACTTCACACCTCCTTGTGAGGGAGTCCTTGCCAAATTTTTTTAAAAATTAAAATGCCTGCCTTACTTTTTTTTCCATCGTCACATGCATAAACCCTTCTTCAGACATGGAACTAAATAAGTGTTCAGTCAGGTTTTAAATTTACATATTTGCCATAGCAGAGAAGAAAACACTGGGCCTATTTCCAAAATACTCTCACACGGGTTTTCTCACAAAAGCAACAAGGACTGAGAGAAAACTGATTATGGCTTTTAGCACTTAAACTAAACGAAGATCTAAGAGAAACAAGATGGTTCTCTCTTAATTAAACCTGATTTTCTATTCATATTAGCTTAGTGGTACTCCTTTGAGTCAAATCACTTGAGTAAGACTGAGCTGTGGACAGACAACAGTCATAGCTGACACCTGCAGCAGTTTAAGAGGTCACTGTCCTTAAGCCAGCTATTACTCCTTCTTCATCCCTCCCTCCTGCCCACGCTCCCTGCCTCCCAGTGCAGAGCTGGTACTTGTGCCTCAGCTGGCTGAGGTCTAACCTACCAGCCATGATGAAACTCAGCTGGATCAGGGAACCTACGTGTTCCTGTCGGCTCTACTGCAGGAACAGTGGGGTCCCACAGTCAGAAAGGATAAAAGGGCAGTCACTTCTCAAACCACCTCAGCAACTCTTACAGCACCACAGCAGTATCAACAATTGGTCCAACTATGTCATAAGATGCAGCTGAAATTCTAAACTTTGTAATGTCTCTTTGCTAACTATGGGAATGTCATTTAATCCACAGTTTAGGGCTGTGGTCAATTAATTGTAGAGAATTCCCGTCACTTTCACCATTTATCCTATCCTCATTTACCATCTCAAGAGACACGATCCATTTCTTACTCTGTGGACATACAGTATTTAACACAATGATACCTTTGGAACTCTTGCGAGACCTAAGCTGCCATTAATTAAGTACCAAAATACACACAAGCATCTTGAAATCTGTCCTCCCTCGTTTAAACACACGATAGCATAGTCTTTAATTACGTAAGATGGATGCCATTCAACAGGTAAGACAGCAATTCAATATTCCTTTTTATCTTTATTGTTCAGATGCATGTGTCCTATTGTATTTGCTGTACAGCATTAAAAACCTTCAATGAAAGTGGAATCAGGTACAACTTCACTGCATTTCTTGATATCTGAGGGCCCCAAACTTCCCCCCGCCAGCTCCTCCAGGTATTCTGTATCTTCTCGATTTTACCAGTGGGAAAAATTGAGAAATTCAAAGCAGCCACTTGAGAAGCATTCAGTGAAGAAGTAGATGAGCCAGAATTAAAACACAAGATCACCTCTCTTCTTGTTCTGCAAGATCACTCCAATTTGTTGAGAAACATATGAGGAAAAAAAGCCCACACTTGTTGCAGATTTATAGCCAGTTCCAGTGAAATATTCAAGTCTTTAAAAAGGTTTAGGAACCCTAAAAAAGCCGGGCAACTAAATATCTGAGGATCTGTTTACTACAAGTACTCAGCACCTGGGAAATGGAGCAGTGGAAATAGTAAAGTTTCGTACTGCAGAACAAAAAGAAGAACTGATGAGCTGACAGGATAGACGTGAAAAGTCTAATTTAATTTATTTGCACAGGACCATCTAGGAACTATTAGGCGGAACAGATAGAAGCACTTTTCTGTATTGCTTTTTCCTGCTTTTGCCTCTTGCATTTACCCTATTCACTACCCACCTTCACTACTGAAAATGAGATGGGAATCCTACAGTCAATAGCCTTATTCACCTTATAATCCAGATTCATCCAATAACCATTTTACAACATTAAATTGTGTAAGAAAGTGTTTCTGCAAAACTCTCATGATGCCATCTTATCAAATACCTCCTCACAGGGCAAAAAAAAAGTTGCTCTTGCAAAATACATCCTTGTATTACCTAAATTTTGAGTAGCCAACTTTACAGAGAAAATACTTTTTATATATGTATATTCTGTGTGACTTACATATATATAAATATATATAA
>NW_009233086.1:0-1350 GCF_000690835.1 Fulmarus glacialis | reverse complement strand
CAATCCCACCGCGAACCCCGCGGAGCGGCGATTCCTCGCTCCGGTGTCAGCACCGAGCCGCCCTCAGGGACAAGCTTTCTCTAGGTCCTTCCCCAGCCGCTCGTCGCCACGGCACGCCGAGCCGGGGGCTTTGGGGAAAAAAAAAATCGGGGTTTGTTCAACCCATTTGCACCCCTATTTGGGGCAGCACCAGGCAAGCGGGTTCTGCCCTCGGAAAAGGCGTCTCCTCTGCACCTACGTGCCGGTATTGGCAGAGAGAAGATCCCATTGTCCTATTCTTTATCATGTTATTATATTATCCTATTTAATTTTTATTATATTGTCCTATTATTTGTGATGTTATTATGTCATCCTATTTAATTTTTATCATATTGTCCTATTATTTATCATTTCATTGTATTGTCCTATTTATTTTTTATCATATTGTCCTATTATTTATCATTTCATTGTATTGTCCTATTTATTTTTTATCATATTGTCCTATTATTTATCATTTCATTGTATTGTCCTATTTATTTTTTATCATATTGTCCTATTATTTATCATTTCATTGTATTGTCCTATTTATTTTTTATCATATTGTCCTATTATTTATCATTTCATTGTATTGTCCTATTTATTTTTTATCATATTGTCCTATTATTTATCATTTCATTGTATTGTCCTATTTATTTTTTATCATATTGTCCTATTATTTATCATTTCATTGTATTGTCCTATTTATTTTTTATCATATTGTCCTATTATTTATCATTTCATTGTATTGTCCTATTTATTTTTTATCATATTGTCCTATTATTTATCATTTCATTATCTTATCCTATTTATTTTTTATCATATTGTCCTATTATTTATCATTTCATTATCTTATCCTGTTTAATTTTTATTATATTGTCCTACTATTTATCATCCTATTATTTATCTTTTACCCTACTACTTATTATTTTCTCACACTCTCCTATTTTTTCCTCCCAGTTAGGGGTGGGAAGGGGTAGGACCAAACGAACGCAAGTACCAGAGCACCTCTGCCCTCCCTCCTGCTTGCCCTAACCCTGCAAATCAGCTCCTGGCAAGCTCCAAAAACTGCAAAGCAGCGTCAGGCCCCGGGTGCGCCGCGTCCATCCCGTGACGCTGCTGCTTCCCAGCTTAATTAAAAGTCCATTAGGGCAACGCCTAGACTATACAATTCCCGTAATTCTCTTCTTCAAGCTGCCCATCGCCGGGGAAAATAAATAAATAATTAATTAAAAATTAAAGCGTTTGCACGTGCATTCTCGCAGCTCAGCCAAATCCAACGGGATGGATGGAGCAGCCGAGAGGGAAACGCAAAACGCAGGCGACGACAAAAGG